>NC_082643.1:11723423-12026846 GCF_028023285.1 Balaenoptera ricei
ATGTGAAGACTGAGTGAGTTGACAGAAACCAAGCACTTTGAATTGTATCTAGTATACAACAAGCACTATATAAGCCCGTATTTTAATCCTGGATATTTTATCCCTAAAATCTAAGCTAAAAAAATATATTATTTTTTGCCTCCCATTGGAAGGGAGGTACACATTCAAATTCATATTGACTTATTATACGCCTGTAATAAAAAAGGTAAAATTCTTTGCATATTTTTACATGAGTTACTGGTAAGCCAGGACTCCTTTTCCTCAAATGTATACAAGAATTCCGGAAAATACATTGAAATTGTGTATAATTCTTGATGTACTCAGAAGGAATGAAAAACTTCTGATCTGTGTTCACTTAGAGTCTTACTGGTGTTTTTGCTCCAGCCTTGGTTTGATGACTACACATTCTTTAAAATATGAAACAAATTATGTTTTATTTTATTTGATCTTATTTGTCTACCACTGTTCTAACTTTGTGATAGATAGGATTTAAATTGGGAGAAAAATCAACAAATCTTTTTATAGTTTAAAATAAAGGTTCATGTCCTGTATTTTTCCAAAGTAGGGCAGCCTCATTTTTTCTGAATAGGAGACACGCCTGGTGTAGAAACTGTACTGAAGTTATTAGGGAGAAATCAGGTCAAATAATAGGAGGCATTCTTTTGAATTCTGCATGAATATTTGTTCATTTGTTATTTAGTAATATTTAAGTATAGGAAATATATATAACTATGTTTTCTAGTATCTGAAATATTGGAAGAGAGACTGTTTCAGGTGCTGCTGGATCAAAATATAATTGCATTTTTATAATGGGTGAATCATAATTATTATTCATAGGATGATTACTGCCATTGTCATGACAACAATTATCTTTAATTGAGGTAGGCACATTTTGAATGACATGTTAAACCAAGAATCAAAATTATTAAAGTGGGCTGTATAGTTTTTCTAAATAAAATGTAAAGGTGATGAGAATTGATGCGAGGTACTCCCAAAGTAACATGCAATCTTTCATGAATATCCACATACAGAATTAGCAGATTTCTCCTAATTTCCACTTTGCCTACGTGCCTTACGGTCACCAATCCAAGCCTCATCCTGTATACAAAACTAACATTAACCTAGTAACTCTGTGGGTAAATGTTAGCCTATGTCTCGCCCTATGAGTTCTCTTTCTGTCTTTTACCATTTTCACATTTTTACTATTATCTTTTTTTTTTCCTCCTATTTTATCATTCCCAGTTTAGTAAATTCTACCTCAGGAAATTTATTTTATATGTGAAGATAAAATCTGCTCAAGAGGCAAACTTTTCCTTTGTCAAAACCTTGAATTAGACGATGGCTTAAACATATGGATTGTTCTCAGTGAGGAAGCTAAAGTGATATAATTATCTAAAACAGAAATGTCAGTCTCTGGCATTCTGTACTAGACTTATTTTAAACATTGTGGTGTGCATAAAAATCACTTTAAGAGCAGGTTATAATGCAGACACAATAGATCCTACCCTTTTTGACTTTGGTTCTGCCAATTTGGGAGGATCTGTTCATCTTCGTTTCAAACAAATCTCTAGTATATTGTTATATAGGTAGCTCTGGACACTTCTAAACAAAAATGATCTAAGAAAACGGAGCTCTGGAGTTAGCTCTGGCTTGATGATTGGGCTGTTACATAAAACGACAACTAGGGAAGTGGGGGGACGGACTGTGCCAGAGCAGGGCCTTTCCAGTTCTTTAAACTCTTGGTCCTTTACTGACTCCAGTTTATTCAGCAGTTGATTCAGAAAGTTGAAACACTGAGGTAATTGTATTCCTGGAAATTGTTCTATATATTTCATAGACCCCTAGCCTGTTTGTACATAGAAAGTGCTGAGTTGTTTCCAATCTAAAGGGGCTGGGGTGATGCAAGTTTTCTTTCTTAATGTTACAAAAGTATTTCACCCTTAATAATAAGCTTGTTACACAATAGAAAAATGAAGCTTCTAAGGAACATATTCCAATTGATGAGTTTAGTGAAATCCCAAACATGTTCATTAATTGAGTTTCTTAGTGCATTTCCTGGCATGAAGCCTGGACGCCTCTTCAGCCATATATGTGACATACTTTCCCCAAATAGTTGGGCAATATAGACCATATAAGAATGTGCCTTTTAGGAGGCTGACATAAATCGCCGTTGATGGTGAACCAATAATGAATCTAAAATACTTGTAATTTAGCCTGTAATCAAGTTCTTGCCAAAAGATAAAGGGATATAATGCTTTCTTGGAATTCTTTGTTGAGGCATACTATTTCAGTCTGAAGATGCTTTCATCTGAGAACGAGAATTAGGAAAGGGCTCATAAACTGAAGATAAGAGAATCTCAGTCAAGAAGGTACTAGGACTCTATTAATCTGGGGTTAAAAGCAAGGCAATTACTAGCGTATCATAACAAAATAGGGACCTAAAATCAGGTATTTAAAAGTGAAGTAAAATCCAGAATCCCCCAAATCAGGTAGTCATTTTAAAACCAGCAGTTATAAAACAGAAGGGAACCTAGTAACACGTGGTTTATCCAAAAAATTCTTTGTATTTCTTGCCAAATTTAAAGACTAGTGATCAGATGTGCACACTTCAGGCCCTACTGTGTATGAAAGGAAATAATAACAGGATTTTGCAGAGTAAAAGAACAGTGCTAATATCTATGTTTTTTCCTTAGTAGGGCAAGGGTAGGAGAGAATACGGAGGTTCTTCTGTAATATTTAAAGACGTAGAGTAGATCTGGATACTGAGAGATATGTCAAATTAAAACAGGTACATTTAGTGAAAATTAAAATACAGGAGAAGAGCAAAGCCTTACTTGGGGCAATTGCCTTAATGGAGTCTCATTGTCCAAGTTCAAATCCTACAATTTGTAAGTATTCTCAGAGAATTTTTTGGTGATTAATTGACAATAACAAAACTTACAGCAATTCTAAATCAGAGTAATAACTTACTGACTTAGAGAAATACTATTGCTAGGAAGAACAGAGCACTTACAGGCTCTGTAGCAAATTGCTTTCTGTAGAAAAGTCTATAAAAGTGTATTTGGTGATAACTGAGTCACAGTGAGGAGAAGTAACTGGGTAAAATTGGGTGAACTTAAAGGCTGGTGCATTGTGCTGTGAAACCTCATGACTCTATCTCCACTGCAGAAATAGAATTGTAAAATAAACTAGAATCATCTTGTCAACTACCTCGGAATCCTCCTCTGTCAACTGTATTCTCCTGACATTTCCCTTTTTCTAGGTTCCAATCACACAATTATTGAAATCTTTTTTTTTTTTTTCAGATGTGAACACATAATTGATTTTTTTTTCTTTTACCTGGGTTAGGTTTTGATGAGATTAATAATGTGAATCATTCTTTCAGCCGATGTTTAAGAGGCAACACTTTTTCTAGGAGCTGGGCTTCTCAAATTTCAGATTCAATTCACTGGGCAGCTTGTTCCAGATCTGGGTGTTCTGTTGAGGGCACCAGAGGCAACATTCTGAGAAATGCTGCCCTAAGGCATCTGTAGATAATTAATCTCACCCTCAGTGTGTGATTTCACAACTTGAAGTCTGAGATTTGTTAACATTACTCTGAAGGCTGTTTTGCTAGTGAAATTTTTTTTAAAAAATGGCATTTACTCATGGATAAGAATATCTTTAATACAGAACTTTAAAGTTTAAACAAGTTACGTGATTACATTTGTCTCTAGACAAGTAAAAATCCCCAGTCAATCAAATACCTCTTCTCCTATTATGAACAGAGGGTAGTATTTAGTCCTCAGCCTGGAACTGTGTTAATATCATTAAATCAGCTTTACAATTTGGGAACTAACCTTATAAACCATGGAGTTCAAAGTGGGTCTCTTATAGGAGAGGGAACTGGGTGATTTGCCCATAGTGACACAGTTATCAGACCTGGGTTTGAACCCAAATCTCATGATGTTTACTTTGGTCATTTTTAAACCATGGCATATTAAGGAGCCAGAGGGGAAAACGTATAAAATGCCAAACTACTGTCAAAGGTAAATGTAGTTTTAAACTGATACAACATCACAGCTTTTTGTATTGACCCATGCTCTAAGAAAATGTCAGCATGGACACTATCAAATGTATTTTAAGTCCAATTTTTAGTAAACATGTCCATAGAAACAATAATAATCTATTTCACTCAGGACAGAGAAATTTACAAAGATAAACAAATGGTAAAATGACTTAGGGGGACTAAAAGGTGTTATATATTAGACTGAGTCATTTGAGTTTTCTAGAAATAAGCATATTTACTTCAATCCTATCTAAAAATTTGGAGAAATTAATCCAAAATAGTTAATCTACATGTTGCTTATTTATCTATGATGTTTAATTAATTAATTAAAATATTTCCTAAGTGTTTGCAAGATATTATACTGTATGCTTTAGGATAGGTATGCTTTGAGCCCAAAGATATTAGATAACATATTTTAAATTTTATTCCTACCTAACAAATGATGGCTCCTCGATACGTATTTCTTTAGTCAGGGCATATGTAAAATTGTAGTACATGCTCCCTAGTTTTTAAGAGTTTATTCTATGAGTTATAAAGAGATACATAATGAGAGAAAACACATAGAAATTCATAAATTTTAAAAGTCAATATATGTTACTTTTTACTTCAGAAAGATAGATAATAGTTGATATAGAAGTTCAAAGAGTAATAAAAGACCTTCAACTTGCCAGGAATTAGGAGGGTTCTGGGAAAGCAGTGAGTACAGGCTAAATTGAAATCTAAATCTTTTATTGAAGAAGAGGAGTGAGTAATCCAGTTAATCGGTGGTAACGTCGCAGTGTCACCAATGTGAGCAAGACCAGACACATTAGGATCTATTTTGTAGGACTTTGAATTCTGGTCTAAGGATTTTAACTTTCTTCTTGAATACTTTTATTTGGACCTGGACAGACTATTGAGTCATATAAAGTTATAACTGAATCCTTTTAAATTCAAAGTTTTCACTTTCTTTGCAGGTTATAAGTCCATCATATTTAGCGTAAAACTAATTGTGTTTATCACAACAAAATCAATGAATACCATGTGTCCTTTCTTTCCTGATTATTTTTATACCTGTCAATTCTTGTGTAAAACTCTATATTTTGATATAAATTAGAGTTCTTTTTTTTTTCAGAGTTTAAGAAAAGGTATTTTTGACAGCTATTATAATTAGTGAAGGAAATGCTACTGATTTCTTTCCATTTGATTTCTGAAAATCAACAGACTTGAGAAGGCATTATTACCAAAGATAAAATTTACCTTAATATAACTTGTACAAATAAGCTTGGTTTTGTTTCCATTCCCCTACTTACCCCATCCCAGAAAAAAGCACAGCTTAAAAAGAATCAATTAAGTGTTAAGATTCAAAGGAAAGGCCTGTCATCCAGTAAGGAACTTGCTTATATTTTTTTATGTTAGACAAAAAAGGCCTGATTTGTTTTTAACTTCTGTGTCAAAATTATTTCATCCTTCTGAATGTATGTGGTATGTAGTGATCTCACTGACAAATACTTTTTTTCTTATTTCACTTTAACTCATTCCTGTTATCCTTATTTGGGCTTTTGAAGGTAGGAACTAAGGTAGAGCAAATTGATTTGTTTGATAAAGATGCTCAAAGGGTCGGGGGAACTCTACAATGAGATGCCAAGTCCTGTTTTTGGAGGGTCAGGAAGAGGAACTGCCATTTATTCACGTGAAATAAATTGACCGAACTGGAAAGAAGAGAGAGGAGCGGGAGACAAGGCGTGGAACAGAGAGGGAAGAGGGAGGGGAAGATTAGGAAAATGCAGTTCACTGTGAAGTGTGTAATATGAATGGTCTCTCCCTTCTCTCCTGTGGAATCTTTAGTAAATTCTGCTGTGCTGATCAGTGCTTGCATATGAGTAACTTTATTTGGGAACACTAAAAGCATTCACAAAGGGGCCAACTAACTTTTGAGTAAATTTTCATACTCTCAAAAATATCTCTTGAATGTGTATTATGTGTCAAGCGGTCTCTGGGGATTGAGAGGCAATTAAAATGGACAAAGCGCTTCTCTCACATAGTGCGGTAGGCAGGATTCAAAGACGACCCCAACGCAATGACCCAAGCCCTTATATTATTCCCTCCTCTTGTGTGTGGATGAGACTGTGAATATGATGGGATATCACTCCCATGGTTGGGGTACTCATCAGTTGACTTTGAGGTAATCAAAATGAAGATTATTCTGAATGGGCCTGACCCAGTAAGAAGAACCCTTTTAAGGCCCTTCCTACAAGAAGAGATTCAAAGCATGAGAAGGTCTGTGGAGGAGGCCACAGAGCAAGAACCTGAGGGTGGCATCTAGGAGCTGAGAGTGGTGATGAAACAACAGATAGTAAATACATGGGAACCTCAGTTACATGGCTGCAAAGAAATGCATTTTTCCAAAACCCTGAAGAAACTTGGATGCAGATGCATCAAGCTGCTGCCTCGCCTTTAGCCTTGTGAGACTCTGAGCAGAGAATGAAGACTCCTGACCCCTGGAAATTGTGAGATAATAACTTTTTGTTTTTTAAGCTGCTAAAATTGTGGTCATTTGTTACCCAGAAATAGACATCTAATACATACTCTTGCTGCCTTCTCTCAGAGTCTTTCTGTTTCTCCGTGGTGTTATTACTATTATTAAAATTTAAAATTAAATTAAATTCTGAATATACATTAATGGGCCCCTCTAGCCCTGCCCTTGCAAATTCGGTGCACTAGTTAGGCAGACCAGATGGTTAATAATAACAGTTAGCATTTCCTGAATACTACGCATGCTAGATACTGTTTTAAGCATCTTCCATGTATCGACTCACCTAATCATCACAGACATTATAATTAACCTCCACTCTCTGGATGAGGTAAGTGAGGTACAGAGAAGTTAAGTAATATGCCCGAGGTCACACAGCTAGTAAACTGCAAAACTGGGGTTGGAAAATCCAGGCAGTCTGGTTTTAGAGTGTTTGAATTTAACCATACTCCCTCTCCTGATGAACCTTTAGAGAATAATACCTGAATAAGTCCTAGCCACATCTGGATGTATAATATTGAGAAGTCAGAAGCTTCCTAAGTTCTGTGGTAAGTTGCAGAGGTTGCCCTGTGAGGACTTATCTTGCGACTTGAGGAATATTTCATAACTGTCACATTGATTAATAATTCTGAGAAGCTGTACCTACACCAAAAATGACAGCTCTCAGCAAAGTTTCAGAGATGCAGATGAGAAGGTAGTGCTTCTGGAAATTTATGTTCATAAATTAGTATTATTAAAAATAATACTAATAAAGACCTTAAATCCTGAATGGCCATTTTCTAAAATGCCACATAGAGAGAAATTCTTCCTTCCAACAAGAAGAAAATTGTTAAGAATTCAAATATAATGGCATTTCACAAGATGTTCAATATTGGGAATTTTTGTCATAAGTAAAATCTAATATTAATACGTATGTGATTCATTGTGGTTCCTATTTTAGAACTTTCTAATCTGTCACTATGAGACATTATTATCTGTCTTGCTCCCCTGGTATTCTATGCTAAAACATTTCACTGACTGTAAATTAATGAGTATAACAACAACAAAAAATCAATTTGTAAATAGAGTCAAGACACACAGAGAATAATTTTTATTAATATTATCCTCATGAAAACATATCAGTTTGATTAGAGTAAAGCAGTGTGGCCTTATCACTGAATTAGAAAATATTTTGGGAGTATTCATTTTTTCTCTCTTGGCTAATAGTTAATGCAGTGTACCCATTTTAGAATAGAACACAAGTCTCTACTAATAAAATACCTTTTATGTATCTTTGGTATAATTACTCTCTTAACTATATATGTTTTCTCATTGGCTTTAATTTAACCTCCATAATATGCCTCCACATTTTGCTTTTTAAATTTTGTTTACACATTAATTCTCCTTTACATTTAAAAATGGGATGGGAATTAACTCAAGTATTATATGGAAATTTATTGAATCTCTATGAAGTGTTAGGTATGGTGCTAGGAAGTGGATACATTATAATAAAAATAGCATTATCCATAGCATCATGGAGATTTTAGCCTAGAAGAAAACTTTCTTTATATATCTATGTTTCTGTATATATACACACAAAGTGTGTATATATGTATACATGCAAGTGTATATCTTGGTAAGTGACGTAAAGGAAAAAAGTCAACTTGATGAAAGATTAATATTAATAGAAGGAAAGTATTTTAGACTAAATGGTGGGTGATTAGGGTAAATCTCTAAGCAGAGGTAAAACTGAAGATGGAACAGGCATTTGAAAAGCAGGGAAATGTGTTTGAAACCGAAGAAATGGAATGTATCAAAATTCTGAGGTGAGAAACTCTTGGCATTTAGAGTGGTGACTAGGGAGATGGAAGGATATTAGTGAGTAAGTCAGAGAATAGCAGGAAATCGATTTGGAGAAGTAGGCAAGTCCCATTCATAGAGAACTCCGTGTACCTGTTATGGAATTTAAAGTTTTAGAGGTTTTCTTTTCAGTATTGTGGAAGAACAAATACTAAAGTAAATTCAAGTTGGTCTTCTTCTATCCAGTATTTGCCTTCATCTGGTTTTGTGTTTAAAATTCAGTGTTATAGTCTTCTCCCCAGATCTTACACTTTTCACAAAGAGTAACTTGAAATGGATCATACATCTAAGTGCGACATAAAGAACTTTAAAACTTCTAGAAGAAAACAGATGAGAAAATCTACATGATCTTAGGTTAGTTGCTTTTTTAAAAATTGAGGAATAATTGACATACACTGTTACATTGACTTTAGGTGTACAACATAGTGATTTGACATATGTATACATTGTGAAGTGGTCATCAAAATAAGTCTAGATACCGTCTGTTAACCTTACAAAGTTAACACAATGTTATTGACTATATTTCCCATGCTGGACATTACATCCCCATGACTTACTTATTTTATAACTGGAAGTTTGTACTTAATCCCTTTACCCCTTTTGCTACACCCCCAACCCTACCCACCTCTAGCAACCACCAATCTGTTCTCTTATCTGTTAGTCTGGATTTTTTGATTTGTTTTTTTCTGTTTTTTATATTCCATTTGTAAGTGAAATCATGTGGTATATTTCTTTCTCTGTCTGACTTATTTCACTTAGCATAATACCATCTAGGCCCATCCATGTCCTCGAAAATGGCAAGAGTTCATTCTTTTTCATAGCTGAGTAGATTCTGTTGTATTATGTATGTATGCTGAGTAGTATTCGTTGTGAGTATTATACACATCTTTATCCATTCATTCATCAATGGACACATAGGTTGGTTCCATATCTTGGCTATTGTAAATCATGCTGCAATGAACAGAGGGGAGCATGTATCTTTTTGAATTAGTGTTTTCGTTTTCTTTGTATAGATACCCAGTAGTAGAATTGCAAGATCATATGGTAGCTCTATTTTTAAGTTTTCGAGGAAACTCCATACTGTTTTCTACAGGGACTGCACCAATTTACTTTCCCACCAACAGTGCAGAATGGTTCCCTTTTCTCCACATCCTTGCCAAACTTGTTATTTCTTGTCTTTTTGAGAATAGCCATTCTGACAGCTGTGAGGTGATATCTCACTGTGGTCTTGATTTGCATTTCCCTGATGATTAATGATGTTGAGCATCTTTTTGCATGTCTGTTTACCATTTGTTTACCATCTTCTTTGGAAAAATGTCTATTCAGGTCCTCTGCTCATTTAGTAATCTAGTTTTCTTTTTTTTTTTTTTTTTTGATGTTGTGTTATATGAGTTCTTTCTATATTTGGGTATTAACCACTTACCAGATATATCATTTGCAAATATCTTCTCCCATTCAGTAGGCAGCCTTTTTGTTTTGTTGCTAGTTTCCCTTGCTGTACAACAGCTTTTTAGTTTGATGTTGTCCCATTTGTTTATTATTGCTTTTGTTTCCCTTGCCTGTGCAGTCAGATCCAACAAAAAAAACATTGCGAAGTCTGATGTCAGGGAACTTACCGCCTGTGTTTTCTTTTTAGGAGTTTTTATGGCTTCAAGTCTTACATACAAGTATTTAATTCATTTTGAGTTAAATTTTGAATATGGTGTAGGACAGTGATCCAGTTATTGTATTCCTCAGCTCTGTGACCTCTGGTACTTTCTTATGTTTTCTCTTTGTTGAAGTTCTCACTGTTTTCTTTTATCCTTTGTTGTGGAGAGCATTCATCTAGTTTTCAGACCTTTTTCAGAGGGAAAAGATCCATATGTAGCTGTAGATTTGTTGGGTCTATGTGAGGAGGTGAGTTCAGAGTCTTCCTTAGTCTCCAACTTGGGCTCCTGGCGATGAGTTTTAGAAACAACACATGGTTCATGAAAGAAAAAAATGGATAAGTTGAATTTTGCTAAAATTGAAACTTCTTCTCAGCAAAGGACACTATTAAGATAATAAAAATACAAGTCACAGACTGGTAGAAAATATTTGCAAGCACTTACTTACTAAAGCATTTGTATCTAAAGTATACCAAAAACTCTTAAAACTCAATAATAAGAAAACAAACAACCCAGTTGAAATTTTTCTGTAAATCCAAAACTACTCTGAAATATAAAACATTTATTTAAAAAAATTCATGGTTGTAGTTTCACTTTTTTTTCCCCAAAATTTGAAGGTTTGAGTTGGTTGACATTTTAAGCCATTTCCACAATTTTAAGTGTCACATGTTTTAAAAGACTATGACAGTACTATTATTGTAGCCAAGGGAAAGAAAATGTCTTTTTTTCTTTTCGCAATGATTTAAGTTTTTCTCACTGAGGAGGGTTGTGGCTACAAAAAAAAATATGTTCCCACTTTAATCTTAGAAAGTCTCAAATTATAAAAATTGCTGGAACCCCACAGCTCTAAGATTCACTTTCTATGACCATTTCTATTTAGAAGGCTGGCTTTTTGGGCCACCTGCTCTTCAATATTGTCCGGCTTTCTGTCTCTAAAGATGTATCTGATTTATTTTACCTGTACTTAATACTGTAGTAATACTGAGCAGATCAGTCAGAATAGTCTAGGTTTCATGTTCCAGGCTTTTACTTAAGTTGTTTCTTCATTCTGGAAGTCTCTTCTTTCCTTTCCTCCCAAGTCAGTTTTCATCTTTGCCAGAAGATCTTTTCTGGGTTCTGAGGTTGGACTATAGCTTTTTCTGTTGTCTTGATAGCTTCCATATAATCAATATTCATTAAGTAAGCAAATATGTATTGAGCTTCTACTGGGTATCAGATACTCGATATGCTGGACATCTGTTCATGGCATCTCAGCTGGAACTGTCAGCTCCTTGAGGGTAGAGAACGTGTCCTATTCATCTTAACCCTCAAGACTTGATAGAGTTCTTGGCATATAGTATGTGTTCTGGGTGGGGGGGAGGGGGTGTATGTGGTCCTGAGTGAAGAACAGGTCTCTCAGAATGCAAGATTTTCAAAACCAAAACTCCTTTCATGGATTTACTCATGTCCATGCCTCCATGACACATCATTTTCTCTCAGGTTATGATTTTCCTTCAACCCCTTGTCATTAACAATGCCCTGTGTCTGCTCCTGAAGGCCCTTGAAATAAATTTGCCCCATATGATAGAAAAAAAATGGTTGCCCAAACCTTTCATATATATCTGAGAATTGATCTCAGATTCCTCCCATCATTTATTCAGATGGCTTGAGAAACAAAATGGAAATTCTTCCATCCCTTTATTAAATAGGTTGGATTTTTGTTTCCTAAAGGTAGTTTATAACAAATACAACTCTGTGTTTTATTGTAGAGAGCACTTCTATTTTGTGTGGATGTGTCTGTGTGTTCTTTGTTTATTGCTTTACACTCAGCAGTTTAAACAGAATTATGAAATAAAATTAAAATATAGGCAAAATATTATTTTGTTCATATTTTTTGTTTAATTTTACAGATATTATAATTGTGTTTGTATGTGTATGTATGTGTGCATCAAGAAGTGATTAGGCAAGTGACACTATTTCATTCATTTGAATTCTCCAAAATTCAGAAGTGTGTTTTAGGCATGCATACAAATTTAAAAACAATTCTTGATACTGTGTAGTCTGGCTTTGTAAAAGGTTACTTCCAAGATATGGCAGTCTAGATATTGCTCACATCCTAGATATGTAAATGATATATTTTTTCTTATTGATTAAGCCTTAATGTGTTTTCTTAAGTGATAAAATTGAGCTTGAAGAAATAAAAAAAGCAATGAAACCTATATTGGATGAATGGTATTGGAAATTGTTACTGTTTTTTTTCCTCCCAAATCCTTAGCAATTTTAGACCATTGTGGTTAAAGGTAAAAAAGAAGTATCAAGTGAAGCAACAGCAGAATACTCCAAAATTGCATTTATAATTGGGAAAACCCAAAGTAAAATATGTAATATCTCATTACTAATAATGGCCATGGTGACATGTATAGAGAACATGTGTTTTGGGCATAATGCTGAGCACTTTAGATAGATTTGCTCCTTACATTTTCCCAACAAATCTGTGAAGTAAGCAAACCCATTATCCTCATAGTGGAGAGAACACCAAAGCAGTGAAGCAAAGAGGATTTGTCAAAAGTCACACAGCTAAAATAATGAAGGCAAAATTCAGGGCTGGAAGTCTGCCCCAGAGCCCATCACCATGGACACCGTGCTATACTTCCTCAAGGGATAAAAATAATCCTGTTAAGCATTATGTGATTTTAAGATAAATATGGCTCAATGTTTGGTATATCATTAAGTAATTGATTAAATAATCTATTCAGTAGGTCCTGTGCCTGTACATTTGTGGGTTCTCACATAAATATTTGGCAGTATTCAAAATTACAAATTAAGTTCTGTTATTTAATTCAAGTATGTTTATACATAAAAGTTACTCAATTATATTGATTTAATTTAATTAAAATAATGTAATATTACATATAATATGGTCATATGTACAATACAATGTTCAAACATAATGGTCATAATTTCAGTTGTAATTTATGAGAGATTTTAATATAATGGGTATTGTCACTCAGCATTTACTATCAATTCAGGTCTTCCTTCTGATTTGTTTTCCTATTAATGACAACATAATTTTTCAAGTCACCAAGGTCCAAACTTCAAAATTATCTTTGACCTCATCTTTTCTTTGCCATCAAATCAAGCCAGTCACAGAATCTTATCAATTCTATCTTCTTCATTTTACCTAAATATTCCCTTCCTACTGCCACTCCTAAATTTCAGGTCCTTATATATACGACTCACTTCAACTTTTCTTCTCAGCCTCATCTTCTCTTTCCTAATGCATACCTTACACTTCAGCCAAATATACCCCGTTCCCCAAATATTCCTCTTCTCAACATCCTGCCTTTGTTCATGATAAATCATCTCCTTTCCATTTATTTTTCTTACCAATTCTTGCACAAATCCTTCAAAGTTTTGCCTAAATTACATTTTATAAAAAAACAAAATTTGAACTTTGCTTTACAAGAAGAACTATAATAAGCCATTCTTAATCTGCTATTAATCCTTCAGCTAGATAAACTTTCCTCTAAACAATACCTGCAGGGTATACCTCATTTCATTAAGTTCTCTTCTCTTTCCTGACTATCCTACTTAATAGGTGAACACATCACTTATTTTCACATTATATATTCGATCATTTTTGTTGTTTTTCTCCTGTCATTAGAATCCACAATAAAATCCATGAGCACATAGATTTTTTTCAGTTTACTGCTGAATCCCCAATCTTCCCAAACTGTGCCTGTCATAGAGAAGCACAGAAAGGGTGTTCAGTTAATAAATGTCCAGTCAGAAATAATCTCCTCTCTTATACCTTCTTACAGTACTTAACAAATCCTAGATGTATTATTATTTTTACCATTTTGTTATTTTTGTTAATATTTTTTAAACTAGCTTAAAAGAGAAGATTTTCATAAACTTACTCATCACCTCTCATAGTGCATTATATGTAACAAGCCCACAGTAAGAATTTTTAGTATGTGTTGCCTAAATGAGCTACTTTCATGTCATGGCAGTGATTAATAAATAGATATGTGATTTTAGTTTGACAAAGTCCACATTTTCTATGTAATTCTTTATAAGTATAAGAGTAGGTGAGTACTTTGTTTTAAAAATACCATAGTATACTTTCTTGAATTTTCTCCATTGCCTTTAAAATGTTATAGGTCAGTTGTTCCAAAAATATTTTAAAATGTATTTCTATTTTCTAATAATTTCAGTATTTTATTAGAATACCATATTTTAGGATCTTTAGGACCCAGATACATTAGTAAATAATAAAAAAATAATATCTTCACTCCTGTTTACGTTGTTATAAAACTGTATTTACCTTTGTGGATTTTTTTTTTAAACCTCTAGGCAGAAATATAAAATAGGCAGTAATATCAACGTTTATATTAATAAGGCTTCAAGAATGTTAATGATCATATTAATAAGTACTCTAGAAGTACTCTGGCACATAGAAGTCAAGGCCACACTTTCTAGAACCAGACCTCTGGGTTTAATGCCTTCCTCTACCACTGACTTTTCTAACTCAGTTTCTTCATATGAAAAAAAGGAATAATTAACTCGAAGGTCTATTATGACCATAGAATTTGTTAGTCTATGTAAAGAACTTAAAACAGTGTCTCACATGACAGACCTACAAAAGTGCCTGCTAATTTTATCATCATTATTGAGGGAATGCCACAGTTGATAGTGATTTTTCAGAAGTTCACGTATGGAATCATCAGACTATAGAATGCTAAATTCCCTTTTGCACTCCCAGGGCAGATCCATCACTCATAGGCAGACTCACAAAAAAAATGAGTTCATGAGCCTGATGTATAAATTTATAAATTAAAAATGTATAAATCACAATTCTAATTTATCCATGTACAGTAAGAATGCTAACAATACTAGGGAAGCAGATAAATTATTTAGCCTTGTCCCCATGTGGGTGGCCCAAAGGAAGCCAAATTATAATCAAAATGGCTTAGTGAGCATGTTAGTTAAAGAAGGAATTGGTTGTTTGGTTTTGATATTAAGTGACATTATGCTAAAAATAAACCTGCCAGGCAGTATTCTTGGAGCCGAACATCCTCTCTGGGGAGGACATCATGTCTTCCCCCATGCTATGCTTCCTGGCCTAAACAAACTCCGTTCTGGGTGACATATTTTTTCATCAGGTATGTTAATATAGTCATAGAAATATTTTCTGTCACTTTATGGAGAGTTTTCAATATTTCAGACTATCTCTACATTTTTTTAAATAAATTTATTTATTTATTTATTTATTTATTTATTTATTTATTTATTTATTTGGCTGTGTTGGGTCTTTGTTGCTGTGCGCGGGATTTCTCTAGTTGCAGTAAGCGGGGGCTATTCTTCGTTGTGGTGCATGGGCTTCTCAGGGCTTGTCATTGCGGTGGCGTCTCTTGTTGTGGAGCACCAGCTCTACGTGCGTGGGCTTCAGTAGTTGTGACACATGGACTCAGTAGTTGTGGCTTGCAGGCTCTAGAGTGCAGGCTTAGTAGTTGTGGTGCATGGCTTAGTTGCTCCGTGGCATGTGGGATCTTCCTGGACCAGGGCTCGAACCTGTGTCCCCTGCATTAGCAGTTGGATTCTTAACCACTGAACCACCAGGGAAGTCCTTTCTCTACATTTTAAGAAGGAATGTCTTGTTTAAGTTCTTATGTGGTTAAAAGCATCCCTGTAGCCCCCAGACTATTACCATTTACTATGGATAAAATGGGGAATACAATTATTATTGAAAACACACAACAGAAAAGAAGTATTGATATATACTTCAGAATATTATGTTAGAGAAAACAATTAACCTTTTGTTAGCTCTTATTTTCTCTTAATAAATTTTGACATGTCCCAAAATAGTCCACTGATGCACTGAAGTTAACAGAAGACAAAACCAAATATTTGTTTCATTTTTTCAGAAAGAAAACTCATATAATAATTAGTTCTAAACTGTTTTAACATCAATCTGAGCTCAACATGAAAGATGCGTTTTAATATTCATGGTTCACCTTGCCAACTCTGTTTGTATCATGTGGTTTCAATACAGTTTGAATACACACTCGCACACATACACATGCACGCACACATATTTCTGAAAATCTAGAGCCATATCCCAATGTAAAGCAGGCAGCTAAGCATATTTATTCCAAAGTGGTTAAATGGTCTCTAAAAATAAAACAAACAAACCAAAAGTTTTGAAAAAAATATCTTATACAGAATAAAATACTTTCTCCAGACATCTACTATAAAACATTGTGCCTATAGTCAACAATTGTGTGATGTACACTTAAAATTTTTTAAGAAGTAGATCTCATGTTAAATGTTTTTACCACAGTAAATTAAAATTTCAAAAAATAAAAAAGAGAAAAAATAAAAAAGACTAAGGGCGCATAATAAAAATAACCATTTTTGTGCTGTAACCTCACAGTGTGCCTAAGTTTAGGTTTGGATATTTGTGAAGAAAACATTCAACTTGTTCTGAATAGAATGGTTCTCCCTAGTATTAAATGCCTAGTACAGAAAATGCAAACGTTTCTTCTATATGAGCTGCATATGTGCCAAGAGACCACAAGTAAAATATTTAGTGCTAACTTTAAGATGGAAATATGTCTTCCTTATTGAGCTATAACTTTACTCGGAGAAATATTTCTGGAAAGAAAAGATTTATTTTAATAATTCTGATTTAACTGGAGCCTGTTCACGATTAATCACTTTGCTTTACTGAGGCATCATTTTCTATAAGAAAAAGAGGAAAGAAATAGGTGAGACTACCAGTGGGAAGTGAGACCTGGCATCCACTATTTTAAACTGTGTAACTCTCAATTATCGCTCTATTTTACAGTGGACAATGCTATGATTGTTTAACTAATTTTACTACATTAGGTGTCAGTAATTCAGAATTGGTGATCATTTGGAGTCAGTTGAGTAGAAATATATTTTCTCACAGGCAAAAGTAGACCATACGTAGAATTTGTAATGCACTAAAATCTACTGATTTCTACACTAAAGATAACCCTTTTAAAAACTTTGAATAGCTAATGTTTGTGTACAATAAAATGCAATAAAATATAATTTAAAACAATTTTTGTCAGCGGTATTTTCAGGCAGTATCCTTGGGACAAAACGTCCTCTCCCTGGAAAGACCTCATCTCTTTTGCAAGGATATGCATCCTGGGTTAACTCCCTTCTACCTGGCACATGAAAATACATTACAAATAAGTTGAGTTAATATCAGTGTTTAATAATAACTTGCATTTCTAAAGCACTTAATTTTGTTTTAACTAATGTCTCATATTACATTTGATGATTGTTGTATCAATACTGTGATCAAAGTAGGTATTATAATCCTTCCATTTAAGGTGAGGTTATTGAACCTTGAAGAGACTGTGATTATTCAAAATGATACAGATAATTAGTTGTGCATATAAGTGACTGACCTCAGATTTCTTCATTGACAACTTATTATATGTCAGACCCTATGCCAATAGGCAAAAATAAATCCATCATGTTTCTTTATAGAGCCCTTAATAAATACCAGACAATATTCTAAGTGCTTTACAAATATAATTTATTTAACAATTTACAGGTGAGAAAATGAGGCAGAGAGAGATTAAGTAAGTGGTCTAGGGTCACTAATGTATTGAGAAATAGAGCCAGGATAAGAACCCATGTATCCATAATTACAGTACTATGATTCTTCACTTTCATAGGTCTAGGAACCTGAGAACTATTACTGAGATGATTTTAAATTCTGAAAATAGGGTGCAAATGAAATCTAAGTTAAACTTGCTACAAAATTAATTATACATTGTAAATAAGAAAGAGGCTAGGGAAAATGAAGAAAAATATATAAGAAATTTAAAAAATATATGAGGAGAATTGAAAAGGAAAACAGCACTATTAAAAACTCTAGATGGAAGCAAGATTCAAAGCCATCATGAGGGAAGTGAAA
This sequence comes from Balaenoptera ricei, assembly GCF_028023285.1. Lineage (NCBI taxonomy): Eukaryota > Metazoa > Chordata > Mammalia > Artiodactyla > Balaenopteridae > Balaenoptera > Balaenoptera ricei. The sequence goes on from NC_082643.1 coordinate 11,741,408, forward strand.
TGTGCTATGAATGTTATCTTAAAGATACATATTCAAGGTACTTGGTGAATTCATTGGCATATTCCTTTATTTAAAAACAAAAATATGAGATAGCCTCATATGAGATCCACCAGAGGGCAGACAGCAGAAGTAAGAAGAACTACAATCCTGCAGCCTGTGGAACAAAAACCACATTCACAGAAAGACAGACAAGGTGAAAAGGCAGAGGGCTATGTACCAGATGAAGGAACAAGATAAAACCCCAGAAAAACAACTTAATGAAGTGAAGATAGGCAATCTTCCAGAAAAAGAATTCAGAATAATGATTGTTAAGATGATCCAGGACCTCGGAAAAAGGATGGAGGGAAAGATCGAGAAGATGCAAGAAATGTTTAACAAAGGTCTAGAAGAATTAAAGAACAAATTAAAGAATTAAAGAACAAATGAACAGAGATGAACAACACAATAACTGAAATGAAAAATACACTAGAAGGAATCAGTAGCAGAATAATTGAGGCAGAAGAACAGATAAGTGATGTGGAAGACAAAATGGTGGAATTCACTGCTGTGGAACAGAATAAAGAAAAAAGAATGAAAAAAAATGAAGACAGCCTAAGAGACCTCTGGGACAATATTAAACACAACAACATTTGCATTATAGGGGTCCCAGAAGGAGAAGAGAGAGAGAAAGGACCCGAGAAAATATTTGAAGAGATTATAGTAGAAAACTTCCCTAATATGGGAAAGGAAATAGCCACCCAAGTCCAGGAAGCACAGAGAGTCCCAGGCAGGATAAACCCAAGGAGAAACACGCCAAGACACATAGTAATCAAATTGGCAAAACTTAAAGACAAATTATTAAAATCAACAAGGGAAAAAGGAAAAATAACATACAAGGAAACTCCCATAAGGTTAACAGCTGATTTCTCAGCAGAAACTCTACAAGCCAGAAGGGAGTGGCATGATATATTTAAAGTGATGAAAGGGAAGAACCTACAACCACGATTACTCTACCCAGCAAGGATCTCATTCAGATTCAATGGATAATTCAAAAGCTTTACAGACAAGCAAAAGCTAAGAGAATTCAGCACCACCAAACCAGCTCTACAACAAATGCTAAAGGAACTTCTCTAAGTGGGAAACACAAGAGAAGAAAAGGACCTACACAAACAAACCCAAAACAGGTAAGAAAATGGTCATAGGAACACACATATCGATAATTACCTTAAACGTGAATGGATTAAATGCTCCAACCAAAAGACACAGGCTTGCTGAATGGATACAAAAACAAGACCCATATATATGCTGTGTACAAGAGACCCACTTCAGACCTAGGGGCACATTCACACTGAAAGTGAGGGGATGGAAAAAGATATTCCATGCAAATGGAAATCAAAAGAAAGCAGGAGTACCAATACTCATATCAGATGAAGTAGACTTTAAAATAGAGAATGTTACAAGAGACAAAGAAGGACACTAGATAATGATCAAGGGATCAATCCAAGAAGAAGATATAACAATTTTAAATATAAATGCACCCAACATAGGAGCATCTCAATACATAAGGCAACTGCTAACAGCTATAAAAGAGGAAATCGACAGTAACACAACAATAGTGGGGGACTTTAACACCTCACTTACACCAGTGGACAGATCATCCAAACAGAAAATTAATAAGGAGAAACAAGCTTTAAATGACACAATAGACCAGATAGATTTAATTGATATTTATAGGACATTCCATCCAAAAACAGCAGATTACACTTTCTTCTCAAGTGCACACAGAACATTCTCCAGGATAGATCACATCTTGGGTCACAAGTCAAGCCTCAGTAAATTTAAGAAAACTGAAATCATATCAAGCATCTTTTCTGGCCACAATGCTATGAGATTAGAAATCAGTTACAGGGAAAAAAATGTAAAAAACACAAACACATGAAGGCTAAACAATACGTTACTAAATAACCAAGAGATCACTGAAGAAATCAAAGAGGAAATAAAAAAAAACCTAGAGACAAATAATAATGAAAACACGACGATCCAAAACCTATTGGATGCAGCAAAAGCAGTTCTAATAAGGAAGTTTATAGCTATACAAGCCTACCTCAAGAAGCAAGAAAAAATCTCAAACAATCTAATGTTACACCTAAAGGAACTAGAGAAAGAAAAACAAACAAAATCCAAAGTTAGCAGAAGGAAAGAAATCATAAAGATCAGAGCAGAAATAAATGAAATAGGAACAATGAAAACAATAGCAAAGATCAATAAAACTATAAGCTGGTTCTTTGAGAAGGTAAACAAAATTGATAAAACATTAGCCAGACTCATCAAGAAAAAGAGGGAGAGGACTCAAGTCAATAAAATTAGAAATGAAAATGGAGAAGATAAAACAGACACCGCAGAAATACAAAGCATCCTAAGAGGCTAGTACAAGTAACTCTATGCCAATAAAATGTACAACCTGGAATAAACAGACAAATTCTTAGAAAGGTATAACCTTCCAAGACTGAATCAGGAAGAAATAGAAAATATGAACAGACCAATCATAAGTAATGAAATTGAAACTGTGATTAAAAATCTTCCAACAAACAAAAGTCCAGGCACAGATGGCTTCACAGGTGAATTCTATCAAACATTTAGAGAAGAGCTAACACGCATCCTTCTCAAACTCTTCCAAAAAATTGCAGAGGAAGGAACACTCCCAAACTCATTCTATGAGGCCACCATCACCCTGATACCGAAACCAGACACAGATACTACAAAAAAACAAAATTACAGACCAATGTCACTGATGAATATAGATGCAAAAATCCTCAACAAAATACTAGCAAACAGAATCCAACAACACATTAAAAGGATCATACACCATGATCAAGTGGGATTTATCCCAGGGATGCAAGGATTCTTCAATATACACAAATCAATGTGATACACCGTATTAACAAATTGAAGAATAAAAACCATATGATCATCTCAATAGATACAGAAAAAGCTGTTGAGAAAATTCAACACCCTTTTATGATAAAAACTCTCCAGAAAGTGGGCATAGAGGGAACCTACCTCAACATAATAAAGGCCATATATGACAAACCCACAGTAAACATCATTCTCAATGGTGAAAAACTGAAATCATTTCCTCTAAGATCAGGAACATGTCAAGGATGTCCACTCTCGCTACTAATATTCAACATAATTTTGGAAGTCCTAGCCATGGCAGTCAGAGAAGAAAAAGAAATAAAAGGAATACAAATTGTAAAAGAAGAAGTAAAACTGTCACTGTTTGCAGATGACATGATACTATACATTGAGAATCCTAAAGATGCCACCAGAAAACTACTAGAGCTAATCAATGAATTTGGTAAAGTTGCAGGATACAAAATTAATGCACACAAATCTCTTGCATTCCTATACAGTAATGATGAAAAATCTGAAGGAGAAATTAAGGACACACTCCCATTTACCATTGCAACAAAAAGAATAAAATACCTAGGAATAAACCTACCTACGGAGACAAAAGACCTGTATACAGAAAACTATAAGACACTGATGAAAGAAATTAAAGATGATACCAACAGATGGAGAGATGTACCATGTTCTTGGATTGGAAGAATCAATATTGTGAAGATGACTATACTACCCAAAGCAATCTACAGATTCAATGCAATCCCTATCAAATTACCAGTGGCACTTTTTACAGAACTAGAACAAATAATCTTAAAATATGTGTGGAGGCACAAAAGACCTCGAATAGCCAAAGCAGTCTTGAGGGAAAAAAACGGAGCTGGAGGAATCAGACTCCCTGACTTCAGACTATATTACAAAGCTACAGTCATCAAGACAATATGGTACTGGCACAAAAACAGAAATATAGATCAATGGAACAGGATAGAAAGCCCGGAGATAAACCCACGCACCTATGGTCAACTATTCTAGACAGAGGAGACAAGGATATACAATGGAGAAAAGACAGTCTCTTCAATAAGTATTGCTAGGAAAACTGGACAGCTACATGTAAAAGACTGAAGTTAGAACACTCCTTAACCATACACAAAAGTAAACTCCAAATGAATTAGAGACCTAAATGTAATGCCAGACACTATAAAACTCTCAGAGGAAAACATAGGAAGAACACCCTTTGACATAAATCACAGCAAGATCTTTGTTGATCCACCTCCTAGAGTAATGGAAATAAAAACAAAAATAAACAAATGGGACCTAATGAAACTTAAAAGCTTTTGCAAAACGAAGGAAACTACACACAAGACGAAATGACAACCCTCAGAATGGGAAAAAATATTTGCAAATGAATCAATGGACAAAGAATTAATCTCCAAAATATATAAACAGCTCATGCAGCTCAATATTAAAAAAACAAACAACCCAATTGAAAAATGGGCAGAAGACCTAAATAGACATTTCTCCAAAGAAGACATACAGATGGCCAAGAAGCACATGAAAAGCTGCTCAACATCACTAATTATTAGAGAAATGCAAATCAAAACTACAATGAGGTATCACATCACACCAGTTAGTATGGGCATCATCAGAAATTCTACAAACAACAAATGCTGGAGAGGGTGTGCAGAAAAGGGAACCCTCTTGCACTTTTGGTGGGAATGTAAATTGATATAGCCACTAGGGAGAACAGTATGGAGGTTCCTTAAAAAACTTAAAATAGAATTACTGTATTATCCAGCAATCCCACTCCTGGGCGTATACCCAGAGAAAACTGTAATTCAAAAAGACACATACACCCCAGTGTTCATTGCAGCACTATTTACAATAGCCAGGTCATGGAAGCAACCTAAATGCCCATTGACAGACGAATGGATAAAGAAGATGTGGTACATATATACAATGGAATATTACTCAGCCATAAAAAGGAACAAAATTGGGTCATTTGTGGAGACGTGGATGAATCTAGAGACTGTCATACAGAGTGAAGTAAGTCAGAAAGAGAAAAACAAATATCGCATATTAATGCATATATGTGGAACCTAGAAAAATGGTACAGATGAACTGGTTTGCAGGGCAGAAATTGAGACACAGATGTAGACAACAAACATATGGACACCAAGTGGGGGAAGCAGTGGTGGATAGGGGTGGTGGTGGTGTGATGAATTGGGAGATTGGGATTGACATGTATACACGGATGTGTATAAAAAAAAATATTAGTTTCATGATTTTAATTAAATATTTTGTTTTGGAATGAAGTGGAATGCCTATTTGTTCTCAAAGCATTGATATGAGCCAGTCTTCTGACATGAAAATGAATTTCCTTATAGTCTTCAGAGGCTGTGATATTCACAAAAGAATATGATCAAGACCTTCGTATTCTTACAAAAGATAGTTTGTCCAACTTAGAAGCATTTGGGAAAGAGAACAGTTGCAAAAAGTTTAAAAACAAAGAGCAAGGAGAGTTGAGTGTTCAAATATGTTTATGCTTTCATGTACATTATTTGTCGGATTCACACGGGCACAAACTTCAAAATTTATTCAATTCACAGCAGGATTAACTTCTAGAGTTGCTCTGGATATACAGCTGAGTGCTATGACCTCAGATCTTATATACTATTGCTTTTAATCACCTTGATGTGTTTATACTTTCTCTTTAAAAATAACAACACACTGGGTAAGAGTGAAGTGAGTGAAAACAGCGATAGAAAGCCTAGGAGAAAAAGAGGTCAGTCATTATCCAACAGCCTAACATGCTGTTCTTCCTGCCCATCACTCCCCCAGTATATACAAATACTCCCACACATGAGCTTGGGGAGAGAAAAATATAGTTCTCTACAGTACTTTCTACCTCGCTGGAATGAATCATACAAGTAATAACTACTATTTTATAGATTTTGTGCTAGATCTTATATTAATCCTCTCAACTATCCCATAAGGGGAGACCAGCTAGTATCTCACTGTGTAGATGAAGCAACCAAGCCTTAAAGTGATTACTTGACAGAGACAAGACTCGACTCTGTCTGAATCCAAATTTGTGCTCAAATTATTATGCTCTGGAAGAGGGTCCCTCATTAAAAACCAGTTTTCAAAAGTGTTGTCTTTCATGGTCCTACTCCATGGGTCATGGTTTGAGTCATGTTATGTCCTAAAGACATTGTCCTAAAGACTCTCAAGAGTGATAGGACCTTTTCACATTTTGCTTAAACATTTAAAGCAGTTAACTGGGAAGTTTAAAAAATTCCCCATGCCTTTTGGTCACACCCCATACCAATTAAATCACAATTGTTGGAGGTGGTATCCAGGCATAAGATATTTTTGGTAATTTTCCAGTTAATTCCAAAATATAGTCATGCTTGAGAGCCAGTCTTCTAGGTACACTGCTCCCTGACATTAGTGCTTGTACAGTCTTTCCCTCACACCAACAGAGTAATCCAGTCTCGGCCCAAACATCCCTGGTAATAGCTTTTGACTGTCAAAACAGTTCTTAGGTTAATTCAAGATCTGTCACTCTTCCTTTCATCCCTTGGTGTTAGTCCTGCCTCATTGGGATAATGCAATTTTTATACCTGTTTTACATGTGGCAATATATCGGAAGTCAGTTTTATAGTCCCCTGAATTTTCTGTTCTCCAGGATAACCCATTTATTTCTCTTAACTGCTTCTCTTATGACATGATTTCAAATCTTCTTATTATCCTAGGAACTTTCTTTTTTTTTTTTTTTTTTTTTTTTTAAATTTTTTATTTATTCATTTATTTATTTATTCATTCATTTATGGCTGTGTTGGGTCTTCGTTTCTGTGTGAGGGCTTTCTCTAGTTGCAGCAAGTGGGGACCACTCTTCATCGCGGTGCGCGGGCCTCTCACTGTAGCGGCCTCTCTTGTTGCGGAGCACGGGCTCCAGACGCGCAGGCTCAGTAGTTGTGGCACACGGGCTTAGTTGCTCCGCGGCATGTGGGATCTTCCCAGACCAGGGCTCGAACCCGTGTCCCCTGCATTGGCAGGCAGATTCTCAACCACTGCACCACCAGGGAAGCCCCGGAACTTTCTTTTGAATAGATTAGTTGGCAGTATGATGATACCTTGGAGAGAACTTGGATTTGAGTCATAATGCCTTTAGTTTACATTCCATATCTGCTACTTACTAGTCTTGTGAACTTGAAAAAGTTATTGAGTTTTCTCAGCTTCCCTTCTGACCCAAATAATGCTACTTCATGCAACTTTTATGAGCATAAATGAAATATGCAGAGTAGGAGTGAGACTCTTAGAAGCTCTGAGCACTGAAAATTTAGTGATCTATCATGGTCCATTTCATCCCCCACATGTATAATTCAAATGAAAACAACACTGAACCAAACAATAAGAAGAAAGGAGTCCAATTAATTTCCGTTTTCCCCCCCCTTCATTGATAACTGTTGTTTTTAAATCATTAAACACATGTGCCCATTTCTTTGTACCTTTATTTTGCTGGTGCTTGAAGATTATGTTTAACCTCCTCCTGAGTAATGCAGTACTAAACTGCCCAAGTGCAGCTCTGCTTGGTAGATTTGAGAATAGGGCAGACATGTATGTCTTTAGGCAAGTCTTTTAACCTCTTCCACAAACTTGTTTCCTGAATTGTAAAATAAAGATAATATATGCCTTGAAGGATTATTGTAAAGATTGTGAAGCTCTCAGGGGGTTAAAATAAATGATGTATAAAAAGTGCTTATAAGTGATCAAAAACAGTAGATACAGTATAGTAGCTAAGAACTTCAGCCCTGAAGCTATTTTGAGTTTAAATCTTAGAGTTTGCTGGCTCTGAAACCTTGTGCAAATTATGTGATGTCTGTGTCTCAGTTTCCTTCTTGGAAAATGGGGATAAAAATATATCCACCTAGTAAGGTTTTTGTAAGTTTTAAATAATTGATACTCAACATGTTTAGCACAAAATAAGGTCTCAATACATGATTAGTATTGTCATTATTATTAAAATAACAATAATTTGTATTAGACATGAAAATATCTGGCACTTGGTGGACATTCAAAGTGTGGTGGCATGATTTATTTTCAAGTGAGGGGCCCATAATTGAACTCATTACTAAAATTTAGAAAGGGCCTGCACATTGTAACTATTCAGTGAATATATATTGAATGAATGAGTGAGTGAATAAATGAATGAATGTTATCTCACCACAAGGTATAGAAAGGGATTATAACTTTTATAGCTTTTCTCATTGTAAGTATAGATTCATAGTTCTAATCAATATAACCTAAAATACATGTGTATTTCATTCTCTCCAAATAACCTAAATTCCAATTAATTTTTAAATTTTTAAAAATTAGAAAGCTATTTATTTTATTTATAAAATACATCTATTTTTATTTATATCTTTTTTTTTTATTTCTAGTCACACTTATGGTGTGCTTACTATGCCTGAATAGGACAATACTGTAAGAGAAAACTTTCAAAAACATTTCTAACCTAACTCAACCTTGTGTAACAGTATGATTGTTAAATTTCAATCCCTGTGATTCAAGCTTGAGGCTCTTATTACACGAAAAAAAAATATTGTGACACTTAATTTCTCAGTTTAGCTCAGCTTAGCACAACCCAAATCCCTATACCTTCAAAATCACTTGCTCTAGTAATTATTGACACTTAGGCCTTCTCCAAGTCATTTATGCTCTCTGGGCCTTTGTATCATCATCTGTTAAATGGGGATGATATTACCTAGCTCATGAGGATAGTCTAAGAAACAAATGAAGTGTCATATCTGAAAATACCTGAGATATGCAATATTCATACATATATGACAACTACATGTATATGTGTGTTCAGAGAGGCAGACAGACTTGCTGCTTGCTCAAGGATATCCTAGACAAAAGGTAATCAAAGTAGCTATGCCTAAAGTTCAGCGGTTTACCTCAATAATTTGAGCACTCTGACATTGACTATTTTAGATGTTTATTTTGCTCAAAATATAACTTGTATGAGAATAAAGTGCTTGCATTTTCTACTTGCAACAGGCCAGAGGAGGTTAATTTTAATTATGATATTCTGCACTTAAATTTTTAGAGCCTACTGCCAAATTTTAAAATTCAAGTTTATTCATTTTGCTCTATCTGCCTATAGTAAAATCTAAAATTATTGATTTTCCTAAATAGATATCACTTGAAAGTTATATTACAATGTGACTGCAAAATATTTCAGAGGACACTGAGTTCTGTAAAGTAACATTTTCATAGCTATTATCTTAGTGCACATCTCTGACAGAGTCCCTTAGCTATCTAACTTTGCTTCTACTACTTTTCTAGTTTATGAGCGAAGATGTCTTTTGATATATGTCAAAATAGTGCTAAATATTAGGCATTAGAAGATTCGTAAACTAATATCTGTAAAAAGAAAGGAGAAAACCCGGGGTACTTTGGTTTAGTTTGATTAAAAAAAAAAAATGGTAATGAGCATTAAAATTGGAAAACCTTTTCAAAATTATATATAAATGCTGGAAAAATTCTCCTGGTTCCATATTAGGAGTTTCTAGAGATGAAAGCTACTTTTTTCTTAAACCTTAATATGTGTAAAATATAGACATGATATATTTTTAAAAAATCTGTGCTGGTTGTCAAAATAAAAGGAGAACTGGATCCAATTCAATCCATTTCACAAGAATATTGCTTATTTCCAATATAGACTATATTTTTACTTTTTAAAATGTGGACAAATGAGGGAAACAGGGAAATAATTATACTACCATGTACCAAAACCATAAGTATGCTCCCTGCTGATTTTTAACAAACCACCAGGATGAAAAACTAATGAAGGGTGAGCAAGAGAGTATCTGGTAATTTTCCTAAAGCACATTTATATGACATTTATAGAAGGTCTTCCTCAGGAGAGCACAAATTATTTGTTAACAAAGAGCTGTTAGGAAAAAGTGCTGCTTTTCTTATTTTTTGAGAATTTAAATGTTTCCCACAGTTTTTATCATTTTAATACATAGTAGAAAAAAAAGGAGTAGCTTGTGCAATAAATAAATTGTAGTTAACACATGTAGGTCATTTATAATCTTTCTAGTTTCTAGTATTTTAAAGGTATAGGGAATTTTCTCAATAATAAATGACTTTGTCTTATTGTTTATCTAAAATCATTCTAAAGTAGCTTATTCTTTAATAAACAGTTTTCTGAAATGAATTATCTAACTGTTCTCTCACACTTAAAATTTCCTTTATTCTCTGTTTTAAAAAGCACAATCCTCGATATTTTCCCTATGAAAAACTCTCACACTGCAATTATGAGAATTATATTTTTAAAGCAGAAGAGACTTTTAAAATTTCATATTGCCATTGTTAGATTTAACTAGTTTGATCCCTGTTCATAGCAGTGGCTATTGTGTGTAAAATCTCATGAATAGGAGGGTGAATCCTCGATTCATAAAGCATTTTACTGATATATTACAAAGAGAATATAATGTTTGTTTGAACGGATATATGTACTGTAATTGTCTTTTTCTACATTCATTTTTCTTTCTGCTGCTTGGCTAAAATGACTTAAAATTAGCTTTAATAGTGTGTAAACTGATATTTCTGGATTTTGATCTTACTAAATCCTGTCGACTAAAAAAAAATGCACAACCTAAAAATTGAGAATTGTGTTTTGTTCAGGGGCCCATAAGAAAGAAATATGAATGTAATTTAATGGCATTTCCTTAGAGATCACAGTAGAATTTTCAGTAGCTACTGACTTCAACTTTTCACCCATGAGTGAAATGATAGATTAATTTTATTTACCAGATGCTAAAATCTGATATTGGTCTTTAAAATTACTCTTTTGGAATTGTGATTAATTTAGAACTTTTTCAGTAAAAATAAATTATCTATTGAATATATTATTGAATACAGAAACAATTGGACTGAAAATTAAACTGTTGAATAAACTATGATTTAGTATATAATCATTAACTTTTGTATATTTAAATGTACCAAAACCTCATTAACTTACTCACACAAGGATCTAAGGTACTGTGAATTAGGAGAATTTCCCAGTTAATTGAAGATTATCATGTTAAGTATCAGAAAATTGTTTTGATAGTACGTGCTCCTGTCAGACTTTCTGCCTATCTTAGAAAATGGTTATTGAGCATAATTCAACGTTCATGCGATCATTCCAGATCGTTGGAGAACACCACTTAACCTACTCACTGAATTAATTCAAATGCCACATTCCTTCTGGAAAGCTGTGACGCTGATGCGTGTCTCTCCTATTGGCCAGCTCACTTCTTTTCCGTGAATCGTTGCCCCTATACCTGTTTATTTTAGTTGCAGTTGTTATTTTAAATATTATTGTTATTAGGTAAACTAGTTAAAAACTAGGCAAACAGATAAAACAGGCAAGTGAGAAGGGTGAGCAAACCAAGTTGAGTGTTTTAGAAAGTCTTGAAAATACAAAAAGTTTAGGAGAAATGAGTAAATTCTTAGAAAAAAATCAGTATTCACATTGCTTTGCAAGAAACTAAGCTCTAAGGCTACTTTAAATTAACTGCAACTGGAATTTGAGGAAGGTGCATTCCCGTGTGACTGTGCACGAAAGAGGAAGGAGAGTCACTTGAAGAACGCCCTCACTCGAAGGCCTCAGTCCTGTATTAGAACATGGATGATGAATGAATGGATTTCCATGTGTTTTAAGTTAAAATGTTTAACACATGGAAATACATTTTTTGTGATTCTTGGTTTATAGACTTTTCTCCAGTAGCTGATCAACTAGTCCTGATTTTGCAAATCAGAGGGCATTGATTTAATGTACTTTATTATATGTTGTAGCATAAGAAAGGCTATATTCTTTGGCTATGAAATAGTACTATGATACAATATCTTCCTTACTATTTATGGACCATTTTACTTTCAGGTTCACATTTCTCTCATGCTTCTGAATATTTTGCACACTTGATTACAGGTAGTTGGAGTGTTACTGTACCTTCAGTATACAAACTTACTCAGGTATAGTTCACATTTAGCCAGTCAAGACATAAGCTTTACAGAATTATCTCCTCCCTCCCTGCATCCCACAGTCTACATATTTTTCAACTTTATGTTTTATTTAACAACCAGTCTGAATGTTAGTCAGGAAAATGATAAGCAGATATAAAGGAGTAGGTGAATGTAAGCTTGTAGCAAACCTGAGAGTTAAGCAAAGGTTTTGTTGTTGTTGTTCTTGTTGTTTTGGGCTTCTTTGTTTGGTTTTTAAAAATTCTGCCATCATTGGAGAAGTACTAGAAGTTTTTGATGAGTACTTGTATATGTCAGGTACATGTTTTAGAATGATTAAATTATTCTCTTAGATGATTAATCTCTTAAATGAATTTGTTTTTCATTACTTTTTTGGATCCTCTTTTCTCTGTCTTTTTTCTGTAAAAAGCATAGCGTGTATCATAATTGGTACCTATGTGTCAAGCGAGAAAATAATAAGTTTAAAAAGAATGTTTATCTACCTCTATACAAACAAATTTTTAATAGGCTGTCCTTAGTATTAACTTATTTTCCCTACTTCTGTAGTGTGAAGAGTACTGACATTGAAAAGATTTTAATTTCTATTGATAATAAATGAACACACTGCCAGAAAGAGAATCTAAAAATAATTAGAGGAACACGTGTCAAGTCTTTCAGGCCCTCATATTAACACACAGTGCATGCTGCTTCTTATTTTTGCAGATGTCAACCATTTTAATGTGTCTTTTGGGAAATGGTTCACTCTGTTTCAAAGGTGTATAATAAACGAAAAGGGCTTAGGGCAATATTTAAGCAATGAAAGAAACACAGGACATTTATGACTAGCTGGGAGGAACTGATTGCCTTTGGCTGTGCCTTGGGAAATCCCCAGGAAATACAGTAAGTTGTGATTACTATTATAAGTTAAAATGACACAAAGCATAGAGAGAAATTTGTGTTTTCCTTATGGGTGACTGCATATCATATTCTCAGTGTGCCATTAGAGTTCATACCCACCCCTGTGTTTCTTACTGTAGTACTAGCAGGAGATGTATTATTGATAATTGCAGAAGAGTAACTTCCTAGAGAATCAATTTAAGAAAAGAGAATTTAAAGCTAAGCTCATGTAAGAAAGCATATATTATCACATACCTCAATTAAGTGTCTCTCATAAAACTAGTAGTATTTTTAAATTAATGATATCAAAATTTGTACTGCCAATATTTGTTAAAGTATGTATGTTAAATTTATTATAATGTGTATAACTATGATAAATAGTGTTAGAGGTAGGTAAAAAAGAAAGGCGTAAATTTAATTTTCTCTGTGCATTTTCATTGTGGTTACTTCCTTAATAAAAATAGAAATGTTTAGATCTACTAGCATTATTTGGAGGCCATAAGAATTGTTCATCATTATGTTATAGGTTTTCGTTTCTGAGTTTCTCCCAAGCTGTTGAGAACATAAAGGAAAGTATCTCACAAATCCCTGTTATTTTTTTCCTTTTATTTATTTAAAAAATGATTCCTTTTCCCCTTTATGGTAGTTAAGGGGTCTAACACCAAATCCTACTTACTGCATTGTCTCAGCTTTATTGCACTACCTTCGAATTTAAAACATGGCAAAAGAATTATTCTTGAAATAGTTCTAAAATGCTAACAGTGGATATTCAGTCTGATGATCACTATTTTTGGTCATGTAAAGAAAACAAACTGGGTACAAAAAGTGCAGTCTTTTTAAAGGCACTTTTGCCTTGTAAGTTCTGTATACTGCCTTGTTTGATCAATGAACAAGTAACTTTACCACTGTATGTCATCCAAGGTGGGAGATCAAGGGCATGCCTTGGGTTGGTCTATGATACAAGAAGGATTTTAAAAGAGATAATATTTTAATATGTTCAACTTGGGTGTTTTAATGAAGGGTTAAAATAAATACCTAAATAAGAACAAAACTAGTAAAGTCATTTTTTGCGTAAGTTAGGTACCTAAAATACACACACCTGAATAGTTTTCGATTTTAAGGAATTGCCAAGCATTTTACTATCTACATATTTCCTGAACTATTAATCCATCTCTGTTCATTAGTCATTAAAGATAGTTCTGAGTGTTTATAAACTTGAAACATTACTCTTATAAGTTAAAATAGAAATTCCACCAAAAAACATGAAGGAATATAAAAATATTTCTGTGTTTATCAGAAATATTTGTTTTCATTTAAAATCAAATTATTCCACAACATTTTAAATGGTTATATTAACTAAATCCTACTGTTTCCACATGTATGTACTGTGATGGGACCAAGGTCAAATTTTCCTTTTGTTCGTAATCATTCTAGAAGTTGAGGATTCTTCTGTATATGCAAATCTTAAACAAATCTAACTATTTCCTTGAACAACTAATTGTTTCTTAAACTATTTCATTATCAAGATAACTTTAACTTTATGAAGACCTAAGATAAAGCAATTAAAATTCTAATTTTCTAAAAATGTCATGCCCCCTTGGATTCTAATTATGTAATTTTAAATAATTTTATAGCTCTTTAATCTTTTATCTGCAATTTTGAGATCCCCAAAAACAAACAAGCAAACAAAATCCCCTGAAAACCTAAAGTCTTTCTATGATTTATTTGGTAATCAAATCTGGCCTGATCTAAATTGACAAGAGGCTGTTTATAATTTCCTAACTCATAGTGGGGTTATATTTTTGCTGTAGAAATATTAATGTCTTTGATTACTCCAGCCTTAGACTTAGCTAGGGGTATTATTTTGCATATCCTGAATAATTCTGAATTCTGAAAAACACTGGGCCCAAGGCTTTTGGATAAAATGTTATTTAAGAATTTTCTTACATTCAAATTTCCATTCCATGTCTAGCACTGTTTTGCTCTTTGGTGTGAGTACCTGGGGCTAGTGAGTAAATTCTGAATTTTTATTGAATTATAGTTGAGATATTTTAACATTTTTCTCAGGTAAAGATGGTGTCGACTCTCACCCCAATCAGATTGTATGTTCCTCTTTTTGATATCTGTGGTCTGGACTATGCCTAAAATCTGTATTTACTAAATACTTCCAGAGGAATAAGAAGGTATTAAGGGAGTTCATCACTTTTTGTGTGTGTGTGTGCTTTTTAAGGCATTTATTGCCTTTCCTTTATGGATTTCTGGTTTTTAATTTTTTCCCTGTTCCAAATCTTGTGCTTATTTCAAGTCTTATTATAACTAAGGTGGTTTATAATGAAAATCACCATATCCACATAATTCACAGAACAGCCTCTAAGTGTGTGGCTCTGTCCGCATACCCACTTGATCACAAATGCTTAGCAAGGGCTCAGTAAGCTCCTGGTTTGTGAGAGCCAAAGGGCTCAGTTCTGGGCCCGTCACTGTCACATCCTGGTTTTGTAATGATTGAAATTCATTTACTTCTCCCTCTCTCTTGTTTGTGGGAATGGGAAAGATTATTATCATATAGGTATAATATCATGCGCTTCAGATAATTTTGTCATTTATGATATAATGGTACATATGAAATAAGCATAGGGAGTGCTATAAAGCACTGTAAAAAATAATGATATCCATGAACTATACTGTCTGTGTGAAAAAAAAGTCCAGGGGTGAAGTAGTTCTCTGCTGGATTTTCTAAGCTCCTGAAATTAAATTAAACACTGGCTTGCTATTTAACACTGGCCTTAGATGAATAAACTCAATATTTTGATTTGGATGTATTATTACATTTAATTATTTTTAAGTATTGCTTCAATTCATAGTTTCAGATTATAGATGGAATTTTTAATCAATTTTTTAGAAATAAAAGGGGTTAGAATGAAAATGATGTGGGTAAACTAGATAAGGTAGGCTTAGTCATTATGTTTCCCTAAATATTTTTTTTTGACTGGTCCTGAATTGTTTTTTCTAAGCAGTTTTCCTAAGCACAGTAACTTTTTGTCAGTGCTTAGTTTTCCTCTGGTAATATCTGATCATTTGTTACCTCAACTCAAGCATTACTTGAAAAATAAAAAAATTAAAATCTGTAACGTTTTCTCTCCTTTGCTTTTAACAGATACACATATATTCGTTTCCAAAGCCTGGGTCCAATAAATAAAGACTTTGGAAATGTACTACATTGGATTTGGCATTTCATTAAAGATAATAAATGTATCCATATTTGGTCTTTATGATGACATATGATAACATTTTTAATTGGAAAAGATTCTGTTGAGGTACAGCCACTTTGGAAGGCAATTTGGCAGTTTCTTAGAAAGTAAAACATACTTTTACTATACAATCCAGCCTCCTTGGTATTTACCCAAATGAGGGGAAAACTTATGTCACATAAAAACCTGCACACAGATGTTTATAGTACTTTTATTTATAATTTCCAAAATTTAGAAGCAACCAAGACGCTCTTCAGTAGGTGAATTGTAGTACATCCAGACAATGGAGTATTATTCAATGCTAAAAAGAAATGAGCTATCAAGCCATGAAAAGACATGGGGAAAACTTAAATGCATATTACAAAGTACAAGAAACCAATTTGAAAAGACTACACACTGTATGATTCCAACTATATGACATTCTGGAAAAAGCAAAACTATGTGACAGTAAAAATATCAGTGGTTGCCAAGGGTTAGCAGGGAGGGAAGGATGAATAAGCAGAGCATAGCAGATTTTTAGGAAAATTAAACTACTCTGTATGATACTATAATGGTAGATGCACATCATTATAAATTTGTCAAAATCCGTTGAATGCACAGCACCAAGAGTGGACCCTAAGGTACACTATGGACTCTGGGTGACTGTGATCTGTCAGTGCAGGTTCATCAGTTATAGCAAATGTACCATTGTGGTGACGGATGTGGATGATGGAAGAGGGTAGTGTCTGGGGGCGGGGGTTATAGGGGAACCTGTAACTTCTATTCCGTTTTGCTGTGAACCTGAAACTGCTCTAAAAAATAAAGTCTATTTTTTAAAATGATTCCATTGAGCATAAACATATAACTAAATTAAATGACTCCAAGAAGTGTAATGAAAAATACAAATATACAAGTCACATGTACAAAGTGCAATGAAAAGAAACTTGATGTAGGAATAGGCAAATTGAGGGGTGAATTGTGATCTGGGGAGACAACCAGAGAATGCATGTATAACACATAATATCAAGTTTCTCATTGGAATTAAAGGAGAATCATACAATAAGTTGCTAGGAGCCAGTCAGATAAAAACTTAAAGCCACGGACTTCTTCTACCTCAGAATTCTATTGAGTTACTCTGCATTTAACCTAACCGTGACCCTCCCCATCAGTTATCACAAGAGCTAGAAGTTTCAGAAATTAAGAGACTAGCTTCTCTACTCAGAGTATTATTAATATAGTACCTTCCCGTATTCTACATTTTGTTTCCATGGTCTGTTCTTGAGTTATTATAGGAGTAAATTTGAATATCCATTTTCTCTAATTATACAGCTAATAAAGATGCGTCCTAACATACTGTAAGCCCTGGACATATTTTTCTAGTATACAGGAAAATTAATGTGATTTTTAGTTTCTAATCTGAGGTTCAGTAATCCAGCTTTATAGGGAAAAAAATGAGGTTTTCTTTATCACTTGGACTTGAGGCAGCTCATTAAAAATTCTAAAAGGTATAGAACGAAAACACAAAACATTTCTCACAAGTGATGAATTTTTGCTACAAGCAATGATGTTTTTTTAAATCAACCTTTCATATTGAATAATGATCTTGTGCTCTCGAGTCAAACCTATGTGTATATATCCTAGTTTAGGATCTGTGAGATTTAGGCAGATCTTAACTAGGATATATACACATATCCAGATCTTTCTTGGATTACTTTCCTTTTGAATAACACAGATATAACATTATTTCATCTCAAAATGCAAAACTGGAACAGTAGTTAGAAGATTCTGACTTGCATTGTTCAATACTTGGGAGCAAATGACTGTTGGGATTGGTGCTGACAGTTTACACTTGAGCCTCTATAGCAAGTTTCTGGAGTACTGTGCTTTCTTCTAAGTGGAGATTGCAATCCTTTGATCAAATTAACTCACAAATCTCCATCCAGGCCAAAATTTATTTAAACCTACCCCAGGACAATCCCAGTAGACCATAGGAAAAGATCATGCTTCTTCCTAGGTAGATCCAGAGATACAAACATATTCTTAGACAGAGAAAATTTAAGCAGGGGATTTGCCTGTCTTATTTATCATCCCACAGTGCAAGCATACAGACACTTTACAAGATAGTTCCCTCTTTGGTATACATTCATAGGAACCAAGTCTGTAATACTAGCATTTGCTATTTTCTTTAGAAGGCAAATTCATTAAATGTCAGCAACAGGGATTATTTTGTAAATCCTCCATTTTAATTACTCAACCAGCTTTATTTTTTAAATTTTTATTTTATATTGGAGCATAGTTGATTTACAATGTTGTGTTAGTCTCAGGTGTACAGCAAAGTGATTCCATTACACATATACATGGATCTATTCTTTTTCAAATTCTTTTCCCATTCAGGTTATTACAGAATATTGAGCAGCATTCCCTGTGCTATACAGTAGCTCCTAGTTGGTTATCCATTTTAAATATAGCAGTGTGAGCTTTAAAAACTTATATAGCTCCTTAACTGCTTCTAAACTAAGTCTAAAGTTAATTCTACAAAGAGTTTTCTCATCAGAAAAAATGGAAATAATAATAAATAAAGGTAAAAAATTTTAACTACCTCAGGGTCTGTTATGGAACTAACTGAGATAATGCTTTTCATATACTAAACATAGGAGCTTCAGAATAAATGTTCAATAAATATGAGTTAATCTTTTCCAAATATTCTTGTCATTTTTTATATTTATAATGAACTCTTGATTTTCACAGAGATCTATATTTGCCTAATATTCTAAAACTTCTCTTTGAGTATATTATAATTTAATTTTGTGACAGAGATCGGTGCCAGGAATAAAAATATTCAACTTGAATTACAATACTTCTTTGTACAGAAGTTTATCAACTGGAGGGATATAGCAAAGTTGTTCTGACTTTGCTGTATATCATGCAGAATTAATATTTTTATTTAATAACTTTTTATTTCCATGTGATTATGCTGTTTTTCAGTGATTAACTTTTATTGATGCACAGATTAGGGCCATTTTATTGAGGTCATTATTTTTCTATATAGTGTCTGAGGTAGAAAAAGAACAGAGCAAATATTGGTACACTGCTTAGTTTAAGACTTTGAGAAAAGGTTTGCATCAGCTAAGGAATTGGTGCAAGGGAACCTACTTTTTACGGAGGCCACTTCATAAATATCATGTGTGTTCTACTTTTCACAAAACTCCCTTCCTGTCAAATTTAGGTGTTCCCATCTTTGACTGTAATTTTTATTTTATTTTTTTATTTTAGTGTATTACAAATTTTTTTTTAATTTCCTACAAATATTATTTTAATATATATGTCTGCCAAATGGAATAACTCAAAAGCCTTATTTAATACAAGCCTCTTAAACCATCTTTACTTTGTGTTGCTTTTCATTTTCTTTACTCATTCTACAACATTTTCTACTGTTACTAATGATCAGTTGCTCCAAAAAAAAAAAAAAAAATGTGTTTTATTTACAGGGCACAGCTTATGGAAGTGCTCCTGTACCTTCTCGCAGGCAATTATGTGAGTCTCTTATATTCAGCTCTGTGTTGTAAACATGACGATGTGTTTCTGTGCTCTAGCATGGCATGCTGATTGAGATCAAATGCCCTAATGCAATCCCCAGTGTTGTATATTACCTACAATGTTTGTAGTGAATGGTTCCCTTTGCCTCTTCCTTACCTGTTTGTCATTTTCCAGCCCGTTTAAGAAAACTGCACTGCGATGTGGCCTAGTGTGTTGAGGCTTCTAGAATGGCTCAAAGTCTGGGGCAAGGATAGAAGTGGCTCTTATTTAAGTTTATTTTCACTTAGCAACAATAATAGCACTTTCTTTGTTAACCAAATCAGTACGCTTTCTTAAATCCTAACTTCTTTTACAGACTTGTTCAAAGAGCCCTTGTATCATACACAGCTGTGTTTTAGTCACAGCTAATGAGACCTCTTTCCTTGAAAAGGAAAAATCCATGAAAAGAAATCCTACTTCTAGTGAATTTAAAGCAAACTTGACTTTCCAACCACTTCAGTTTATTTCTAAGTCATCATATTTAGAAAATTTGAAAATAATCTATAAATTTTTAGATAGAAATCCTGGATTTTACAACGTTGCTTAGCTGTATTATAAGTATATGCACCTCGCAGAGAGTCAGATATTTGCTCTTCAGCTCAGGAGATTTCTGTGACAGCTTGTCTGCTTTAACATGAACTTTTTGTCAATGAGAGATGTATATGTAAATTTAATATGTAGACTCTCCAGAGTGCCATCAGACTTTGAAAAAGAGCTATTTTCATCGCCATTTCCATCCATGACTTTTCTCTTCTCCCACACCAGCATCCATCAGAAAATCATGGTTGTTTACCTCCGTTATAGACTGCTACAGCAATGCACCACGTGATTCTAATTGTTGTGCCTAGCAATAAATGCCAAGTAGATTCATCTTAATACGTTTTTAAAGGTGATTCAAAGGTACAGTCCTGTTTGCATAATGCTTTTCTTCACTATTGGCAAAAGAAATATGTGATTCGATGACGTTCCCTGAGAAGGATCTGTGAATAAATTACAAAAAACAAACAAATAAACAAAAAACCTACAGAACCTTATACCATTATAAAGATGCTTAAGGAACAAACAGAAATATGCACTTTAGTACCTTCTTTTTCATGAAAGAATGTTGCACGTTTGGATTCTTATGAATAAAGTTGTAGTGGAAAGAATTGCTAATGTGAATAGAAGATGGGATTTAGATATATTAAATATTCCTCTAAAGTTAAATACTCATCAACTGGTCTCAAACTATCCCTTGCTGTTATTTCGTTTTATCTATTTCTCTATCATCTAACTTTCTAAAATATACTAAAGGTATGGTTTCTTTTATGTAGGTATTGGTGCAGTATTATTACCAAACCAAACTTGGGTCCTCTAGCCCATGAGAGCAGTAAAACCAATCTACTGACACCGGCTTGTGGTGAAGGAAAGTACAACGTTTATTGTAAGGCACTAGACAAGGAGTCCAGGGCAGCTAATGCTCAAAACACCCAAACTCCCTGATGGGTTTCAGGGAAGCATTTTTAAAGGCAAGGTGAGGGAAGGTAGTTACAGGGTATGTGATCAGCTCGTGTACAATTCTCTGGTTCGTTGATGGTGAGGTAACAGGGTGGTGTCACAGGGGTAAACCTTATCAATCCTCAGCCTCCAGTAAGTCTGGGGGCTAAGTGCTCATGGTCATCATGTAGTTAACTTCTTCCATTTGGTGGGGGTTTTAGCATCTATAAGACAAGTCAGGAGTGTGCACCAGGCACTGCCATCTGTGTCCTTCAGGGAGGAACTAAAGATTCTGTGACTGCCACATGGCTGATTTACTGTTTAAATTCTTACCAATTCTCCTGGCCCAACTGCTATTTTTGTCACTACATGTTTACATCCTTTCACTCATTAATTCTTGAGCCAGGCTTATGTGACTCAGAGAAGGCCTGGGAAACTATAGCTTTTCTACACATAAGAGGCAAACAGAGGACATGGGGGGTGGGGTCTACCCTGGGAAGGCCCAATAGGGTCCCTGCTCAGTTACAGTATTAACTGATAAAAATTGAAAACTATAGCCAGAACACCAGTGAGATAAAAGATATTCTTTTTTTTTTATTTGCCTCTTTTTAAAGTAAAAAGTCATTATTGTTCATATAAGTTAGATTGCCTTAAAGACAAAGGCATATCTATTGTTATGGAGATAGAGAAAATATTGTTACTAGAAACTTTGGGGAATGTGAATTCATTATACATGCCATGATATCATGAGTGGAAATATAAAGGTTATGGAAGTACAGTCTTCAATTTGGACTAAACATATTTCTCACTTTTACACAATCAGAATGTATAATTTGAAAATAATACTGGATATTTGAGAGTTCAGATCATTGGTTCTAGTTAAATGAGAGTGAATCCTACAAAAAGCAAAGGGAAAAATAAAATGATGGATGGTTTCTCTAAGTTCTCTAAGTCTAAGGATCTAAAATTGAAATGTTTCCTGTGCCTCAATGGATAAGTCCATAAAATGGGTATTACTCTCCTAAGCATGTGGACTTGGAAATAGTAAACTTATAAGACATGAATTTGGAATGTTAACTATCACATTTCCTTTTGGTCAAGTACAAGTCTTCAGATCTCTGAATTACCTATTAGTAGAGACTCCTTAAGTATTTGTAACTGTGGTGATTATTAAAGATATTATGTCGAAAGCCTGAATGTTTTATTCTACACATGAACATCACAATGTTAATATTAAATGTCTTTGTTCCTACCCTATTCCCTAAAATCAATACCTATATAGATATCTTACAGTTGATTCCTGATTCTAGTATTTTATATTTTTGACTAAGTCAAAAGTGGTAACTAATACTTTCTTGAAGTTACAGTTAACCAAACTTTTATTCATTTTTTATTCAGTATTAAGGGCTTCCTTGTTTTATGGCTGTCACTTTATCTCAGAAACATATCCATTTTTAACAGTTCTCTTTTGTCATAACCCGAAACAGAATCTAGCAGCAAAGAGGGATTGCCTAGATGATGAGGTAATTGGAAAGGCTGTGATTCTACAATGAGAAGATTCACATCTCCATCTCAGGAAACATTATGTGGCTTTTAATTAACAGGCCCACTCAAATATGTCTTTATTTGTTACTTAGTTGATCAGAATTAAATTGGAGAACTATTGTCTTGGTTAATACTTATCATTTTCAGAGAGATGCTTGCAGAATGATTAACAAACTTGGGGAAGAGGGAGTCTTGAAAAGTTTTTTGAATGCTAATAGTACATTTTTTATTATTAAATGCTTAAAAGTATACATCATCTATTCAAGAGATATTGCCTTCTTAATTTCCTACTGGTTTACATTTTAAAAGTTATAATCAGCTTTAGTGAGTAAAGTGCTATCATATGCTGGTAAAGACCAACTCTAAATTTGTATGCATTGAGATGTATAATATTTGAATAAATTTTTGCAAAGATTTGATCCGTAAAATGCTATCCCAACAATTCAAAATACAAGAACTGATTTTACAATGGTTATTGCTTTCCATTTTACAGTAGTAACTATTTTAAAAGCTCCAAATTACAGGACCATGTATTTCTAACAGATGTGTCTTGTTATCTTTTTCAAGAGAATATTCTAAAATTTAATAAACTGATTCCAAAATTTACTAAGCCATAAATATAAAAACCGTGAACAAGAAATTTCAAAATGCATGCAACAGTTCAAAAATGACTTGGCTAAAATAATTAAGTGCTTTATTTTTGTATTTCGCAACATGGATTCATTGTTTCCCAATTTATGAAAGAAAGGAACATCAAATATTTACAAGTAGTCTATTCAATGGTAGTTACCTAAGTTAGCTGACATTCTCCACATAGTTGAATGTCAACCTAACTGAAATGACTACACGTGATAATCATACTGCCTTCCTACTCAGAATCAGATAACAGTTTCCTTTATAACACAAATAGAACTGAAACTATATATTTACCAGGGAGGTCATAAACATAAAAACATATGCTTTTTATTGTTTGAAAAGTAGTTGAAGAATTACCCTAAAAATAAAGGGAAATTATTTTTGCTACATGTGATCAAAAGATTAAATACTTCCATAGGCTTTTGCACATTATACTTCAATCAATCCTTGAAAATATAAAAGTATTCTATGAAATAGTTACCATTTTTTATTCAATTTATCAAGAAAAATTTATACTATCAATTTTCCAAAGTATGTTTCTCTCTCATTTGCTTTAATTTACCTCCCCTAATTTTCAATCAAGTTTTTTTTTCCTTCCTTTTAGAGCTAAATAGCATTTTTAAAAATTCCAAATTGATTTCATCAGCAAGTGATGAAAAACAACCAATTCAATAAGAAAGGAGAGCAAAGTATTCGTTTACAATAATATAAATCTCAAAGTCAGAATGAATGGTCTTAAGATGCTGAGCTGGCTGTGTAAGAACAGATTTTTCAAACTACTGTTCTCACTGTGCCTTCTGATTTATTCCTTTCCTTCTTGGTTTATCACTTTATTTGTTTTCATTTCCCTTTCTTTTGTCTCTCTCATCCCACACAATATCTTTCCATTATTTATCATCCTATTTTAGATGTAACTTCCGTTTTACTTGTTTTCTTCTTTCTTTTCTGTGCTTGGAAGCAGTAAAGGAAGTGGTTTCAATAGTAGTGAAAACTAGCAGAAATTTCCTATCACTGTCTTTGAAATACACCTTCGGAAGACATGTCTAGTAGGGTTGCTACAAACCTTACATGAGTAAAGCAATGCTTATCTGGTTCTGCGTTCTTAGGGAACAAAGACAAATACACTGTGTTTATAAGTTCACAGTTAAATACACATATATATCGGGGATTGAGGAAGTTCCCTTCTTCGGAAAAGAGGTTTCAGTCAGAAAGAAAACAGAAAGGAAAAGTTTTAAATGGCATGATGAAATTATCAATATACCACTAATAAAGACAAGGTAATACAATAGATTGCTAGAAAGTGGGAAAGGTGCAAAAGAAAAATGTAGTATATGTTATAATCCCATAATTTACAAGGAAAATGTTAAATATTGTCTTTCTTTCGAGTCCAAAATAATGGTTTTACATTTAATTGAGTTTACAATTTTGAGCTGCTAAAAAGTAAAAAGCTATGCTCAGTTACAATAAAAAGAAAGAAAAAGACATTTCCTTTGATGTATACATAATTGTGATTATCGTTCTAGGCTATTAAATTTGTTTAGATAATGAATATATGTTAAAACTGTACATAGATGCTCTGGTTTCAGCTTGAGATGTAGAATGCTGGAAAGAGCATTGTTCCTACCCTTACAATAATAACAAAAATCCTGGAGAGAATATAAATTCACGTTTCTTGAACCATCAGAGAGCTACAGTCACAGGGCAATCAGTTAAACTAAGATAGACGTAAAGACAAGTACTTGGCAAGGAGAGACCCTATGTAGCAGACACAGTCAGATAACAGTAAGAATTATGTTAAATTCTGGTCAACTAATTGGTAAGGGGGAAATGTAGCCTATCAAGAGAATATAAATATAATGAAAATTTACACCACTTATAGGATCTTCTCTACAGGCCTCACTAGATGCTCACATTACAATATTGGCAAGACTCCTGGGAAAGTGTCTCTTGAGCTAAAGATCAAAAGACAGGATCTGCAGCTATTATAGGAAAGGCACAAAACCACCCAGATGCTTCTTCCCTATTGTCCATAGAGAACAAAAGCCTAAAATTCAGGGGGCAAAGCAATACACAGGTGAAAACTCATTGCAGCTTGGAGAAGGGAACAGAAAAAGATCCTTTATTCCTGGGTCAGGGACAAGAATACACGATGGACCCAGAACAGCTCGGGGAGAAGACAAACACCAGGAAGGCCACATCTGTGAGGCCCTGGGACACAGTGCCTTCCTAAGATTTAGGCTCAATCAGAGGAGCAGAGAATGCCTCACTCTTTGTACCACAGACTAATAAGCAGTGAGTTATAAGTCATCAGAGAATACGGCTGGGAGTGTTACAAGAGTGCTTTGAAGCACCATGCAAAGGAGAGACTAACGGTGAAGGTGAACCATACATTTAAGAAAGTCCCTGACAAATCAGTTCCTACCCTCAATACCAGGTATCATTAGAGAAAATTGAAGGCTCTGGGTAACCACAACAACAGTGACAAACTCAGTTCAGTTCTGCCTAGGTTGACACAAATGTCCATCCTAAAGCCTTAGCAGAAGGAATGGCATGCCCGTTTCCAGACATACAATTTATTTACCAAAGTCTCTAATGTCCTACACAATATGTCTGGCTTTGCACAAAAATTTGACGGCACAAGGAAAAGCAAGAAAAAACAACACACTGCCTAGGGACAAAAGAATCAACAGAATCAGATTCAGATATTATACAGATGTTGGAAACATCAGAAAGGGGAATTAAAATAGCAATAATTAATATGTTAATATTCTAATGGAAAAGTTTGACAACATGCAAGAACAGGAGCACAACTTCAGCAGAGAGAACTGTAAGGATGGATCAAATAGAAATGCTAGATATTAAAAGCTCAGTAACAGATGAGGAATGCCTGTGATGGTCTTACATGTATATTCAACATAGCCAAGGACAAAATCAATGAACTTGAAGGTAGGTGAATATAAATTACCCAAACTGAAGCACAACAGGAAAGAAATGGCAAGGAGCAAAAAAAAAAAAAAGGAATATTCAATTCAAGAGCTGTGGAACAATAACAAGTGGTCTAACCTATGTGTAACTGAAATCTTGGTGAGAAAAAGAACAGTACAAAATAAAAATTTGAGGAAAAAAGGCCACAGATTTTCTAAAATTAATGGCACACACCAAATTACAGCAGCAAGTATTGCTATTTTTTTTAATTGAGGTACAGTTGATTTACAATATTGTGCTAATTTCAGGTGTACAGCAAAGTGATTCAGATATATATATATATATATAAAATATCTTTTTCAGATTATTTTCCATTAGGTTATCACAAGATATTGAATATTTTTACCTGTGTTATACAGTAAATCTTTGTTGCTTATCTACGTTATATACAGTAGTGTGTATCTGTTAATCCCATACTCCTAATTTATCCCTCCCCCTGCTCCTTTCCCCTTTGGTAACCATAAGTTTGTTTTCTAAGCCTGTGAGTCTGTTTCCGTTTTGTAAATAGATTCATTTGTATTATTTTTTCGATTCCACATATGAGTGCTATCATATAATATTTGTCTTTCTCTGTCTGACTTACTTCACTTAATATGATATTCTCTAGGGCCAGCCATGTTGCTGCAAATGCAATATTTCATTCTTTTTTATGGTTGAGTAATATTCCATTGTATAAATATAACACAACTTCTTTCTGCATTTGTCTGTTGATGGACACTTTGGTTGTTTCCATGACTTGGCTGTTGTAAATAGTGCTGCTATGAACATTGGGGTGCATGTATCTTTTTGAATTAGTGTTTTTGTTTTTTTTCATATATATACCCAGGAGTGGAATTGCTAGATCATATGATAGTTCTATTTTTAGTTTTTTGAGAGAACCTCCATACTGTTTTCCAAAGTGGCTGCACCAATTTACATTCCTACCAAGAGTGTAGGAGGGTTCCCTTTTCTCCACAACCTCTTCAGCATTTATTATTTGTAGACTTTTTGATTATAGCTATTCTGACTGGTGTGAGGTGATACCTCATTGTGGTTTTGATTTGTATTTCTCTAAAAATTAGCAATGTTGAGCACCTTTACATGTGCCTGTTGGCCGTCTGTATGTCTTCTTTGGAGAAATGTCTGTTTAGGTCTTCTGCCCACTTTGTTGATTGAGTTTTTTGTTTTTCTTATACTGAGTTGTATAAGCTGTTTGTATATTTTGGAAATTGATTCCGTGTTAGGTGCATTGTTAGCAAATATTTTCTCCCATTTCATAGGTTGTCTTTTCATTTTGTTGATGGTCTTCTTTGCTAAGCAAAAGCTTATAAGTTTGATTAGGTCCCATTTCTTTATTTTTGCTTTTATTTCTTTTGCCTTGGGAGACTTATCTAAGAAAAATCGCTGTGATTTATGTCAGAGAATGTTTTGCCTATGTTCTCTTCTAATTGGCAGAAGACACTGATTTTTTATTAAAATTTAGGGGTTTTTTTTGTTTGCACAAGATCATGTTCAAATAAACATTGCTAGATCACTCACATAACCTGTAAACTATATTAAGTCCATTTCTCAATTTGTTGTGAAATGAGAAACATATTACTTAGAATCTAATCTTTATGTCAAAGAATTAGAGATTATTGGATATGAATATAGATCAAAAATATTTTTTTTCTTCTTAAAAATTAGACCAGAAAATTCAACTCCTTTACCACAAGTCAATAAGTATCCATGTTAAGCCTTCCTTTGAGTGTTAAATGTACTATTTAGATCCTTAGGAAAATTTTTTTAAAGTCATTATTATAGAATTAATTACAATGTTACATAAAAATATTAGCCTCACAATTTTTGATAATTTAAAGTATTAGTTAAATAAAATGAGTTCATTTTGTTCTCACACATATAATCTCTGGGTGAGTGTTTGGTATTTTCAGTCCACTAAGAATCCTAATGTACAAACACTGCATTTGTCACAAATGGCTCCATGTTGGCCTAAAACAATTAATGTGTCAAATGTATCCCTTAATTTGTTCACTTGGAGACATGTGACTCATTTATTGTTCATAGCATGTTGATCTGGTACATTGCCCAGCCTTTAAAATTAAAAATATACATCCTATATAAATATATAATAAGGCATTCTCTAAGAGACATAAACATTTGAAATTATGATTGGCCTCAGGACTAAAATCGATACATAATATATCTGGGTCTTCATAAGCAAATTCCCTTAAATTGGAAAAATCTGATATGACTCTTCAAATGTGACTATATTAGACCTCAATATATTATGATATCTAAGGAATGCAGACATCATCAATCTGAAGTAGTCATTACAACAAACCAAAGGGAAAAAAAAGAAAGAAAAAAAACCAGAAAAATAGTCAAAAGATGAAGCCTTCGAGTACCCCTTCATGAACAATCCAGGAAACACTTGAATTGTTGATCCCTATAGTAGGTATAATTTATTGTGGAAATGGGCATATTCATAAACTTAGCTCAATGCTCAAGCATTTTCTTGTCTGTGTTATTCCATGCTCCATAGGCACACTTCTTCTTATGATGTGTGATCTGCTTTCCCATGTAACATCTCTAAAGAGGATATGAGGCTGGGGTCTGGGGGCCTTAAGCATCTGGTTTTCTTAGCAGTGACAATCTAATTGGAAATCAATAAATTGATGTTGAACCCTACACAACTTTCACATGAACCTGTCCCTGAAAAAAATCAATTCATTCTTTGGCTGTTTTCACATCTGAAAGACGAAAGGTACAGTTTTGGGAGGCCAAAATGTGCCGAGGAAAGGTTTCCTGGGAGACTCCCACAGAACATTCCGTAGTGGCCCTTCTTATCACCACCCACCTCCTCGCAACCCTGGCTGTACTGCTAATTCTCATTGAGAGCAATGTTGTGAACTTCTATAAATGGAATTTTTATATTCTTAACAACCTAACTTAACATCTTAACTTTCGTGGGATGTATAGAATTCAGAATGTTGGTAGACATAATAGATATATGGAACTCATTTGATCGAGAAATCTTTATTATTAATCTCTACAACGGATTGAAGTAAATTCTTACATTAAGTCAAGAATCTTCTTAGAGTATCATTTTTATCTATAAAATGTCAATTATCATCGGAAATTAATGTTGTCATTTTAATTTATTTTTTGGCCATTGTTTTTGTTTCAATTTACATGAGAAAGGACAAAAATCATTCCTTATAAATAAATGTGCACTGGACATTGAGATACTTTTATAAAAATTTGCTGGTCAGAATCCATTCAATATATGTTTTATAGCCTCTGTCTGTTTAAAATTTTGGTTTCTGCAAGCATTATTTAAGTTAGAGACGGTGATATACAATCAGCCTTTTTTTGGTCAACATTTTATTTACAATTAGCAAGAGTATATTTCTTCGCTCTCATGTTGAGGAACAGCCGAAAGAGGCAAAACATTAAATATATAACAAAGGTAATATGGGATCAGGCTGTCAAAATTAAAAGCTTTTAAAAATTGCATGATTTTTTTCAGTCTCTAAATATGTAAGAATATAATTATTCTTCAAGTTATGAGCTACAAAATGTCTCCTGTGGCCCTTCATGATTTAAGAGTTTAGAGTCCTTTCTCTTATCATTTCATTTTTCCATTTTCATCTCAATGTGAGTAGCTATGATGAAAGAGTCAAGAAGGCAGATGTTCAGGGAGTTAGGTGAAAATTGTCTATCTGAGTTCCTGATATTACAAGAGATTCAAAAGTGCTACAGAATTCTTTACTAACTAATATTCACTGCATTTAGTTAAATATTCTCATCATGCTGGTTTCTAAATCTTCACTAATATAAGAAATATACATGAAAACTGCCTTTCAATGGATTGTAGTTTATATAAATGTATACAAATCATATTTATCCTCCTTGCTAAGACAAACATGTTTTAGATATGTTCCTTTGGGAAATCCTCCTGAAGACTGCTCCTCAATGGTTGTCAGGAAGGGAACCAATGTGTTTGAGCACTGCTGGATATCAGACACCCTGTTAAGTGGTTTAAGTTACCTCATTTAATTTTCTGAACAGATCTGAAAAGTGGGCCTTAGCCCCATTTTAAAATGAGAACTCTAATTCTCTTAGAGGCTGTAGTCCTGTATTAGTTTCTTAGGACTGCCCTAACAAATTGTCACAAACTTGGTGGCTTAAAACAACAGAAATACATTCTCTCTCAGTTCTGGGGGTCAGCAGTCTGAAATCAAGATGTCAGTAAGGTTGGTTCCTTCTTGAGGCTCAAAGAAGAATCCATTCCAAGCCCACTGCCTCACTGCTGGTGGCTGCAGAAAATTCTTGGTAGTATTTCTTGGCTTAGGGACTCTTTACTCCAATCTCTGCCTCCATTTTCACATAGCCTTCCCTCTGTGTGCCCCTCTGTCTTCTCCTTTTCTGTCTCATAAAGACGTTGGATTTAGGGCCACTCTAAATCCAAGATGATGTCATCTCATCTCAAGAGCATTAACTTAATTACATCTGTAAATCCCTATTTCCAAATCAGGTCACATAATGAACTGGGGGTTATGATTTGGAAATATATTTTCGGGGTGACTATTGCGCATACTACAGTGTGCAGTGGCAGAGTCAGAAGTTAAATTCTGTTTTTTGTCTTTGGAGTACAAATGCTTTTCATTGTTTTACACCAACTCAGTAAATATGGCTCCATATTGGGCACAAGATGACACTCTTACAAGATGACTAAAAGACAGTCCCTACCTTTGAGGTGCTTACACACTAGTGAAACATGGCTGGCTCTTTAATTTCCAAAAAACTTACATTGTCATTTCACTGTAATTACAGAGAGAAAATATAATTTAAACTGCCTAATGAAATATATTACCATACACTACTCCTTTAATTAAGTATATTTCCTGTATTGCTAATCATTTAGAAATCAGCAAAATGAGAAAACTCAATTAGTACGGTGGATGTTAAATGTTACAAGAATTAAATAGCACTTTAAAATTTCTTGTATCAGAAAGTTGGACAAAATTTAGAGAAAATGAATTTTTAAAGAAAAGTAAGTTCTTTTTTTTTTTTTTTTTTTTTTTTTTTTTTTTTTTAAAAATTTATTTATTTATGTATTTATTTATGGCTGTGTTGGGTCTTCGTTTCTGTTCGAGGGCTTTCTCCAGTTGTGGTGAGCAGGGGCCACTCTTCATCGCGGTGCGCGGGCCTCTCACCGTCGCGGCCTCTCCCGTTGCGGAGCACAGGCTCCAGACGCGCAGGCTCAGTAGTTGTGGCTCACGGGCTTAGTCGCTCCGCGGCATGTGGGATCTTCCCAGACCAGGGCTCGAACCCGTGTCCCCTGCATTGGCAGGCAGATTCTCAACCACTGCGCCACCAGGGAAGCCCCCAAGAAAAGTAAGTTCTTAAAGGGAAAAATACAATATTAGCCATTATTAAATAAACTCCAAAAATACTATAAAGATTTTGAGTACAAAAACTTATTGGAAAGATATTCTATGATCTAACAGGTTTTATGGTGTTTTGTTTCTGAAAGAAAAAGTTTTAATATTTAATTATTGAAATCGGAAAATTAAGTATTTTGAAATAGAATGCCAATTATATTATTTTGTGAAGATCACCAACAGTTATTTTGTAGAAAATAGTTTCCCAATAGTTATAAAAATGTATTTATGCTCATAGATACTGCATACAATGAGAAATCTCTAGGTTTTTGTCATTTTTGTTGGCGATGATGATGGGTTTTTTCATCATTTTGGGGATGAGTAGCTCATAAGTGATAGAGCATCAGTTACCCTGTCTGTTCTTTTGTGTTAAGTTTCATAGCACGAATCAGCCTGCCCGTATTTTTACATACATCACAGTAATTGGACATAAATAGCTTGCTTTAAAAGCCATTTGAATATGTTTCATATTAGGATATTTTATAGAAAAAAATCTAAATTAAAGCAAAAAACTTTAACCTAGTGGCTTTATAGTAACTAAATGAAGATTTATGACTGTAAGTACATCACACTTTCAAAGTATTTGCAAGACAATGTGGTTTTTAAAAATAAATACTGAAGTAGTTCCTCAAAACCTTCATTCGAAATCAGGTTTGAAGTTACACAAATTCCCACAAACCTCAGAGATGGAAGGGTGACTGATTCTGAGAATAGATTACGTGTAGATTTTGAAAGAGGAGGATTAGGGGTAGAAATGGAGAATGAGGTTTGCAGCATAAGGAAGAAAGCAGATATAGGAAAGTGGGAGTCAATATCTGTAACTTTTTCCTTATTTTTACCACTCTAAAGATAAATGATTCCACTTTTCATTTTCCTTCCACATATCTGTTCATCTCTCTTCCTTCATATTCCTGCACTTTTTACTAACCTCCTTTTCATGGTCCCTATACCCTTTCTCCACATGGCATGACGATTCTTAGGTTTAGATTTGGAAGGCAATATGCATTAAATCACAGGCTTTTCTGTATTTAATTCTTAGGATTTTTCAAGGTTTCCTTTCTTTCAGAGATTAAAAACAAATCAGTCCAGCCAAGTTCTAATAGATAATATATAGAATGAAAAATCGATAACTAAATTTTTGAAAATCCTTATCTGATGGGGATACAGAAATAGCTATTTTCTTCCTATTGTATTCCTATTTTTTTTTTCAGCAATTAGAATCTGTACTGATCGAACTTACTGTCATTATCTCATTTGTTTGGTTATGAGACATTTGTCACTGCACCTGGGAATCACCTGGTCCAGTGAGGCTGGGAGATAAGTAAATTAGAATTATTGTCCTGCATATTCAGCTACAAAATAGAAATATAAATGGACTGAGATTGCAGTCAAATGGAGGGTCAGCTCATATGTCTGGGGCATTTGAGTGGTCTTTAAAAGGAAGAGATAATTGAGGTGCTTGAAAAATGATAGAAATGGCTCTTTTATCATTCACAAATTGTAGGTTTTTTTTCCACACAATACATCTCATAAAAGAGAATGCAAAAATCTTCATTTACACTTCTATCAATAGCTTTGATTCATTTATGAATAAATGAATTTTAAATAAATAAATGAATTTTAAAAT
This sequence comes from Balaenoptera ricei, assembly GCF_028023285.1. Taxonomy (NCBI): domain Eukaryota; kingdom Metazoa; phylum Chordata; class Mammalia; order Artiodactyla; family Balaenopteridae; genus Balaenoptera; species Balaenoptera ricei. The sequence goes on from NC_082643.1 coordinate 11,774,701, forward strand.
TTATAACTCAGAATGTAATTAGCACTTAAGATTTAAATTGATTTTTAACTTGATAAGTTGAAGAATTTAACAGGGCAATTTTGAATAAAATATATTAAGGGAATATAAAAATAGTAACTAATGAATCTACGTATTGATCTCTGCTTTCACATTTCTTACAAGGTAAATCTTTTACATACTATATCACTGCGATATAAATTTACCCTGTAATTAAAATGCCTGGACTTTAACATAATATTTAAAAAAACAGTATTGGTGAATTATATATACTTTATTTGTGACATTACTGGCTACATGGTTAATGCTCAATCAATTTATTTATTGTAATTATCTATAGACCTAATTTCTAAATAAGGAAAGAAACTAAAGAAATCACTGTTCCAAACTTGGAATTAAGGCATGTTATTTTGACCACTAAGCTATCTATTTAAAGAATAGATAAAAAATAAAATTGAGTTTTGTCAGATATCACTGTAGACAGTAAAATTGAATAAGGTTTGCTTCTGATTCTCCATGTTTGGTTACCCTGATTCAATTCAATTCTATTTTTTATTTGATGTAACAAAAAAAGTAAGAGAATATGCAAAGCTAATCCAATTCTTTCAAATTATATATTTGAAAATAATTATATACTAAAAATATATATACATTTATTTTGTATAGCATATAATTATATTTTAATATTAAATTAAAATAAATTGAATTAAATAATTGAATTAAATATTAAATTTATTTTACTATTCTAATAAATTATATATAATATATGTTATATTAATTATATTAATTATAAATTATATATAATTGTATACTAAAGTATAGAATAATATATAATTACTAATGTTGACCTGCCAGATATTTCTCCAGCAGCATTGGGTTTATTCGGGGACAACAGAAAATTTCAGTTTGCGGTCTGAATCATGCGAGCCACATGCAAGTTCCTGCAGAGCAAAGGAAGGGGCATGCTTTTATAGAGAGGAGAAGGAACTTGGGAGGCCTATAGTAAACAAAGAGTCCGTGGCTTTTCATTGGCTGAGTCCTTGCCAGGAAAGAAGAGGAGTCCTTCTTCTTCCTGTTGAGCTCTGCTATTGTCGTCGGGCATGAGAGCTCTCCCTCTGGTCTCCAAACAATATTTAATTGAGGTGTCTTTTTATCAATTTTTTACACTAAATAAATTATACTAAAAATATTTATTAGGATATATAGCTGTTTCTACCTCTGAAAAGGGTAGGACTGGGCTTGTATAATTCCCAGTACAATCCTCATTTTTACATGTGAGGAAATTAAGGTATAGAGAGGTCAACTAACTTACCTAAGGGCACATAGCCAATTATTCATGGAGCTAACATTTGATCCCATGCAGTTTGTCTCCAAGCAAGTATATAATGCCCCCTAAAATGAGGCACTCATAAGTCAAAAGTATGAAAAGTAAAGGTATAGATTTTTTAGAGGTATAATTGACATACATTATATTTGTTTCAGGTGTACAACATAATGATTCGATATTTGTGTGAATTGCAAAATGATCACCCCAATAAGTCTAGTTAATATCTGTCACCACACATAGTTACAGAATGTTTTTGTCTTGTGATGAGAAACTTTCAGTATCTACTCCCTTAGCCACTTTCAAATATGCAAACCAGTGTTATGAACTGTAGTCACCGTGCTATATATTGTATACCCTTGGCTTATTTATTTTATAACTAGAAGTTTGTCTCTTTTGTTATTGAGTTATATGAGTTCTTTACGTATTTTAGCTACTAATCACTTATCAAACATATGATTTGCAGATATTTTCTGCCACTCCATATATTCCTTTTTCATTTTGTTAATCGTTCCCTTTTCTATGCAGAAGCTTTTTAGTTTGATGTAGTTTAGTGCAGTTTTCTTTTTAATTTCTTTTTCTTTTTTTTTTTTGGTTTTCTTTTTTTTCTGTTTTAGTACAGTTTTTAAAGAGGAAATTTTATCTGGTTTTTTATTCTAGTGACAGTGAATATTGTATCTGTGTTTTTACAGTATAAATCAAGATATTGTTAAGATTCAGGGTCAGAAAAGGCACCAGGATAGGTTATTTGCTGGTGGACATTAAAGAGGACAGATCTTTGCTCTAAAGATGAGGATACCCAGGCAGAAGGTGAAATAAAGCAGAGAATGTAAATGGAATGTTCAGGGAAGATGAGGTTTGGAGGGTAAGTCTGGTTTAGACTATGAAGAGTCCTGGCTCAGGAGTGTGTATTTATTCTCTGAGAAATTTCCTAAAGGTCTATTTTACATTTTTTTTTCTATTTTTTTTAATACAGCAAGTTCTTATTAGTTATCTATTTTATACATGTTAGTGTATACATGTAAATCCCAATCTCCCAGTTCATCCCACTCCACCCCCCCCCCCACACCTTGGTGTCCATACGTTTGTTCTCTACATCTGTGTCTTTATTACTGCCTTGAAAACCGGTTCCTCTGTACCATTTTTCTAGATTCCACATTTATGTGTTAATATACGATATTTGTTTTTCTCTTTCTGACTTACTTCACTCTATATGACAGTCTCTAGGTCCATCCACGTCTCTACAAATGACCCAATTTTCTTCCTTTTTATGGCTGAGTAATATTCCATTGTATATATGTACGACATCTTCCTTATCCATTCATCTGTGGATGGGCATTTAGGTTGCTTCCATGACTTGGCTGTTGTAAATAGTGCTGCAATGAACGTTAGGGTGCATGTATCTTTTTGAATGAAAGTTGTCTCTGGGTATATGCCCAGTAGTGGGATTGCTGGGTCATATGGTAATTCCATTTTTAGTTTTTTAAGGAAACTCCATACTGTTCTCCATAGTGGCTGTATCAATTTACATTCCCAACAACAGTGCAGGAAGGTTCCCTTTTCTCCACACCCTCTCCAGCATTTATTGATTGTAGATTTTCTGATGGTGCCCATTCTAACCGGTGTGAGGTAATACCTCATTGTAGTTTTGATTTGCATTTCTCTAATAATTAGTGATGTTGAGCAGCTTTTCGTGTGTTTCTTGGCCATCTGTATGTCTTCTTCGGAGAAATGTCTATTTAAGTCTTCTGCCCATTGTTTGACTGGGTTGTCTGTTTTTTTAATATTGAGCTGCATGAGCTGTTTATATACTTTGGAGATTAATCTTTGTCCATTGATTCATTTGCAAATATTTTCTCCCATTCTGAGGGTTGTCTTTTCGTCTTGTTTATAGTTTCCTTTGCTTTGCAAAAGCTTTGAAGTTTCATTAGGTCCTATTTGTTTATTTTTGTTTTTATTTCCATTACTCTAGGAGGTGGGTCAAAAAAAGATCTTGCTGTGATTTATGTCAAAGAGTGTTCTTCCTATGTTTTCCTCTAAGAGTTTTATAGTGTCTGATCTTACATTTAGGTCTTTAATCCATTTTGAGTTTATTTTTGTGTATGGTGTTAGGGAATATTCTAATTTCATTCTTTACATGTAGCTGTCCAGTTTTCCCAGCACCACTTATTGGAGAGACTGTCTTTTCTCCATTGTATATCCTTGCCTCCTTTGTCATAGAATAGTTGACCATAGGTGCTTGCGTTTATCTCTGGGCTTTCTATCCTGTTCCATTGATCTATATATCTGTTTTTGTGCCAGTACCATACTGTCTTTATTACTGTAGCTTTGTAGTATAGTCTGAAGTCAAGGAGTCTGAATCCTCCAGCTCCGTTTTTTTCCCTCAAGATTACTTCGGCTATTCAGGGTCTTTTTTGTCTCCATACAAATTTTAAGAGTTTTTTTCTAGTTCTGTAAAAAATGCCATTGGTAATTTGATAGGGATTGCACTGAATCTGTAGATTTCTTGGGGTAGTATAGTCATTTTCACAATATTGATTCTTCCAATCCAAGAACATGGTATTTCTCTCCATCTGTTTGTGTCATCTTTGATTTCTTTCATGAGTGTCTTACAGTTTTCTGAGTACAGGCCTTTTACCTCCTTAGGTAGGTTTATTCCTAGGTATTTTATTCTTCTTGTTGCAATGGTGAATGGGATTGTTTCCTTAATTTCTTTTTCAGATTGTTCATTATTAGTGTATAGGAATGAAAGTGATTTCTGTGCATTAATTTTGTATCCTGCTACTTTACCAAATTCATTGATTAGCTCTAGTAGTTTTCTGGTGGCATCTTTAGGAATATCTATGTACAGTATCATGTCATCTGCAAACAGTGACAGCTTTACTTCTTCTTTTCCGATTTGGATTCCTTTTATTTCTTTTTCTTCTCTGATTCCTGTGGCTAAGACTTCCAAAACTATGTTGTATAACAGTGGTGAGAGTGGACATCCTTGTCTTGTTCCTGATATTAGAGGAAATGCTTTCAGTTTTTCACCATTGAGAATGACATTTGCTGTGGGTTTGTCGTATATGGCCTTTATTATGTTGAGGTAGGTTCCCTCTATGCACACTTTCTGGAGAGTTTTTATCATAAATGGTGTTGAATTTTGTCGAAAGCTTTTTCTGCATCTATTGAGAAGATCATATGGTTTTTATTCTCCAATTTGTTACGATGGTGTATCATATTGATTGATTTGTGTATATTGAAGAATCCTTGCATCCATGGGATAAATCCCACTTGATCATGGTGTATGATCCTTTTAATGTGTTGTTGGATTCTGTTTGCTAGTATTTTGTTGAGGATTATTGCATCTATATTAATCAGTGACATTGGTCTGTAATTTTGTTTTTTGTAGTATCTCTGTCTGGTTTTGGTATCAGGGTGATGGTGGGCTCATAGAATGAGTTTGGGAGTGTTCCTTCCTCTGAAATATTTCAGAATAGTTTGAGAAAGATGTGTGTTAGCTCTTCTCTAAATGTTTGATAGAATTCACCTGTGAAGCCATCTGGTCCTGGACTTTGTTGGAAGATTTTTAATCACAGTTTCAATTTCATTACTTGTGATTGGTCTATTCATATTTTTTATTTCTTCCTGGTTCAGTCTTGGAAGGTTATGCCTTTCTAAGAATTTGTCCATTTCTTCCAGCTTGTCCATTTTATTGCCATAGATTTGCTTGTAGTAGTCTCTTATGATGCTTTGTATTTCTGCGGTGTCCATTATAACTTCTCCTTTTCCATTTCTAATTTCATTGATTTGAGTCCTCTCCCTCTTTTCCTTGATGAGTCTGGCTAAAGGTTTATCAACTTTGTTTCTCTTCTCAAAGAACCAGCTTTTAGTTTTATTGATCTTTGCAGTTGTTTTCTTTGTTTCTATTTCATTTATTTCTGCTCTGATCTTTATGATTTCTTTCCTTCTGCTAACTTTGGGTTTTGTTTGTTCTTCTTTCTCTAGTTGCTTTAGGTGTAAGGTTAGATTGTTTATTTGAGATTTTTCTTGGCTCTTGAGGTAGGCTTGTATAGCTATAAACTTTCTTATTAGAACTGCTTTTGCTGCATCCCATAGGTTTTGGATCGTCGTGTTTTCATTATTATTTGTCTCTAGGTATTTTTTGATTTCCTCTTTGATTTCTTCAGTGATCTCTTGGTTATTTAGTAACGTATTGTTTAGCCTCCATGTGTTTGTTTTTTTACGTTTTTTCCCTGTAATTTTTTCTAATCTTATAGCGTTGTGGTTGGAAAAGATGCTTGATATGATTTCAGTTTTCTCAAATTTACCAAGGCTTGATTTGTGACCCAAGATGTGATCTATCCTGGAGAATGTTCCATGTGCACTTGAGAAGACAGTGTAATCTGCTGTTTTTGAATGGAATGTCCGATAAATATCAATTAAATCTATCTGGTATATTGTGTCATTTAAAACTTGTGTTTCCTTATTAATTTTCTGTCTGTATGATCTGTCCATTGGTGTAAGTGAGGTGTTAAAGTTCCCCACTATTTTAGTGTTACTATCAATTTCCTCTTTTATAGCTGTTAGCAGTTGCCTTATGTATTGAGGTGCTCCTATGTTGTGTGCATATATGTTTATAATTGTTATATCTTCTTCTTGGATTGATCCCTTAATCATTATGTAATGTCCTTCCTTGTCTCCTGTAACATTCTTTATTTTAAAGTCCATTTTGTCCGATATGAGTATTGCTACTCCAGCTTTCTTTTGATTTCCATTTGCATGTAATATCTTTTTCCATCCCCTCACTTTCAATCTGTATGTGTCCCTAGGTCTGAAGTGGGTCTCTTGTACACAGCATATAGATTGGTCTTGATTTGGTATCCATTCAGTGAGCCTGTGTCTTTTGGTTAGACCATTTAATCCATTCACGTTTAACGTAATTATCGATATGTATGTTCCTATGACCATTTTCTTAATTGTTTTGGGTCTGTTTTTGTAGGTCCTTTTCTTCTCTTGTGTTTCCCACTTAGAGAAGTTCCTTTAGCATTTGTTATAGAGCTGGTTTGGTGATGCTGAATTCTCTTAGCTTTTGCTTGTCTGAAAAGCTTTTGATTGCTCTGTGGAATCTGAATGAGATCCTTGCTGGGTAGAGTAATCTTGGCTGTAGGTTCTTCCCTTTCATCACTTTAAATATATCTTGCCACTCCCTTCTGGCTTGTAGAGTTTCTGCTGAGAAATCAGCTGTTAACCTTATGAGAGTTTCCTTGTATGTTATTTGTCATTTTTCCCTTGGTGCTTTTAATAATTTTTCTTTGTCTTTAATTTTTGTCAGTTTGATTACTGTGTGTCTCGGCGTGTTTCTCCTTGGGTTTATCCTGCCGGGGACTGTCTGCGCTTCCTGGACTTGGGTGGCTATTTCCTTTCCCATGTTAGGGAAGTTTTCAACTATAATCTCTTCAGATATTTTCTCGGGTCCTTTCTCTCTCTCTTCTCCTTCTGCGACCCCTATAATGTGAAAGTTGGTGCATTCAATGTTGTTCCAGAGGTCTCTTAGGCTGTCTTCATTTCCTTTCTTTCTTTTTTCTTTATTCTTTTCCACAGCCATGAATTCCACCATTCTGTCTTTCAGGTTACTTATCCGTTCTTCTGTCTCATTTATTCTGCTATTGATTCCTTCTCCTTTATTTTTCATTTCAGTTATTGCATTGTTCATCTCTGTTTGTTTGTTCTTTAATTCTTCTAGGTGTTTGTTCTTTAATCCTTCTAGGTCTTTGTTAAACTTTTCTTGCATCTTCTCAGTCTTTGCCTCCATTCTTTTTCTGAGGTCTGGATCATCTTCACTATCATTATTCTGAATTCTTTTTCTGGAAGGTTGTCTATCTCCACTTCATTTAGTTGTTTTTCTGGGGGTTTGTCATGTTCTTTCATCTGGTACATAGTCCTCTGCCTTTTCATTTTGTCTGTCTTTCTGTGAATGTGGTTTTTATTCCACAGGGTGCAAGATTGTAGTTCTTCTTCCTTCTGCTGTCTGCCCTCTGGTGGATGAGGCTATCTAAGAGGCTTGTGCAAGCTTCCTGATGGGAGGGACTGGTGGTGGGTATAACTGGGTGTTGCTCTGTTGGGCAGAGCTCAGTAGAACTTTAATCTGCTTGTCTGCTGATGGGTGGGGCTGAATTCCCTCCCTGTTAGTTGTTTGGCCTGAGGCAACCCAGCACTGGAGCCTACAGGCTCTTTGGTGGGGCTAATGGCGGACGCCGGGTGGGCTCATGCCAAGGAGTACTTCCTAGAACTTCTGCTGCCAGTGTCCTTGTCCCCGCGGTGAGCCACAGCCACCCCCTGCCTCTGCAGGAGACCCTCCAACACTAGCAGGTAGGTCTGGTTCAGTCACCTGTGGGGTCACTGCTCCTTCCCCCGTGTCCTGATATACACACTACTTTGTGTGTGCCCTCCAAGAGTGGCGTCTCTGTTTCCCCCACACCTGTCAAAGTCCTGCAATCAAATACCACTAGCCTTCAAAGTCTGATTCTCTGGGAATTCCTCCTCCCCTTGCCGGACCCCCAGGTTGGGAAGCCTGACGTGGGGCTCAGAACCTTCACTCCAGTGGGTGGACTTCTGTGGTATAAGTGTTCTCCAGTTTGTGAGTCACCCACCCAGCAGTTATGGGATTTGATTTTATTGTGTTTGCACCCCTCCTACCATCTCATTCCAGCTTCTCCTTTGTCTTTGGTTGTGGGGTATCTTTTTTGGTGAGTTCCAGTGTCTTCCTGTCGATGACTGTTCAGCAGTTAGTTGTGATTCTGGTGCTCTTACAAGAGGGAGTGAGCACACCTCGTTCTACTCCTCCATCTTGAACCAATCTCCTATTTTACATTTTTCTTCACATCTCTTTCAGTGAGCATGTGTTATATTTAGGATACAGATAAGTACCTTTTAAAAACTGGGGATATGGAGAAAGTAGGAGCAGAACAGCAGGAATTGAAGTTACATTTTTTTTCTCAAAGACAGAAGTGAAAAGGCCAAAAGTATTCTGCTCACATTGGGAGAATGAATGGTAGTATGCATGTGTTGTTGTGTGTGTTATATGTGTGTGTGTGTGTATGTGTGTGTATGAGAGACAGGGAGAGGTCAGTGTGAGTGGTGTTTCGGGAATGAGTTTTCAAGTGTGGGTGAGGAGGAAGAGAATATCTTTTAGTGTGTTTATTGGACTGAGATCATTGTATATGAAGTAAGAGAATTGGATTTCTGAATTTAATATTTTGAAGAAAAAGCACTTCCAGACAACGGCAAGGTCAAGGTTCCACACATATGCTTGGAAAACTGACTGAAAGAGGATCAAAAGACATTGAAGGGAAGAGTTCAAGGTTAGAAGAATAGAATGATGAATAGAAGGTAAAATCACCTGGGATGAGAGCAGTAGTTGCCAAGGATCTGGAAACTTTTGATCAGGTGATAAAGTTCTCAATAGAAGCAAGTGTATGAACAGACAGCAGACCAACAAACGTATATAGCAGAAAAAAACCTGTGTAGTAGACTTTAAAGGAAAATGGGGTATTTGAGAGAAGGTGATAAAAATATTTTAGAATAAGCAGTTTGTAGGCACAATGATGTTTAATCCGAAACCTAACTCTGAGAAATCTGCATGTGAGTTGCATAGACGTGAAAATAGTGGATAAGAATCTATGGACATATTTAGGAAATTAAAGGATTACAGAAGGACTAATGGATATTGTTAAGATGGCAGAAATTCGACATAAAAAAGCATAATTAGGGAATTGGCAAATAAAAATGGCACAGATGACAGCTAATAAGGAGTTATACTATAAGCTGTGAGTATGAGATACAGGGAAAAGGGGTAAGGAGAAGGAAGGAATGTTAGAGGGGTGTATCAGTCAGATCTCAGTGCAGATATCAGAAGCTATTTAAAACATGGAATTCCAGAATTGTTGGAAGACAACTGAATTGAAAATCAGTGATCATCCGTCATTGTCCATTCAGGACCCTGTGGTTGAGATGCAGCAGTCAGGAAGCTGCAGGAAACCACTGCCGGTAATCATAGCTGCCCAGAGCTCTAAGTGACCACACAGGAGGGCACAACTTTGTGCCTTGGAGCCTTGTCAGAGAAAAGGTGCCCTCAGCCTCTCGTGACTTCCAAATTTTATATGTAGGCATCTCATCAGCAGAGCCTAAAATAAATCCAGAACTCTGGAGGCAAGGGGAGGTGGGAAATGTCGTTTCCAGGATTCAGGCCCCTTAGATAAAGGGAAGAACACAGAAAGGGTAGGAATGGAGGCTGATAGACAAGCAAGAAATTTATGAAAATCAGAGGTGAAAATCATAGAACCAACCAGAATTGCAGTCTTAAATAAAACTTTGCTAACTCTTTTGCTGACCATGCAAGTATCCAGGCCCAGACGATTATGGTAGTCCCCAAACACAGAACAGAATAAATGGCAAGACCTTGGACAAGCTTAGTTCCCTCAAATATTACCTGCCTGACACAAGCCATTGGCAAGTGCTGGGGAGAGTGCAATTCAGGGCTTGTAGTACCGACTCTATCATGCCCGAAACCCAGATGGGAAATTCAGTGACACATTTTAGAGCAGTGATTCTCCAACTGTGGTACCCACACCAGCAACAGTAGTAGCACCTGGGAACTGGTGAGAGAGGCAGTTTTTCAGGTCTTAACCCAGGCCTACTAAATCAGAGACTTTGGAGATGGGGCCCAGAGTTCTCTGTTCTAACAAGCCCTCTAGGTAATTCTGATCCATGCTGAAGTTTGAGAACCACTGTTTTAGCTAAAAAGAACTGTGGTTATAGGCTTATAGTTAAATGTTGAAGTTCCATTATGCCCTTAAAAGTGAGGCATGCACCTAATTTGGTGATATTACACTGAATTAAAGCATGATTTTTTTCATAATATACTGCATTTTTTAAGTATGTACAAAGTCATGTCTGTGGATTTTCTGATTTTCTGATTGCTATGTTTTAAGAAGCACAAACAATATCACTGAAAAAATATTTCTTGACTTCATTTAAGAAAGGTCCATCTATACCTTTTGGTATTCAAAATAGTAATAGTTGATCCTAAATAACACTTAGTATGGGCCAAACATTGCTCTGAGCACCATACTTATACTAACTTAATATTCACCTATAGAGTAGCTGTCATTATTAGCACCTTTTTACAGATGAGAAAATGGAGAGATGTGCAGAGTAGGGCTCTCATATCTAACTAGACTCCAGAATCTTCTATTTGGTACTAGCTATACTGGATTAGTAAGAATACAGGACTACAAGGTTATTTCATACTCTAATTTTTTAAAATAAATTGATTTTCTTCTTTTACATTCATGTGCTAAATTAGAAAATAACAATAAAAATTTTAGCATGGACTTTTCTCCCTGAAAGTTAAGAAAAATAGATAGTAGTCCTTATAATATTGCTGAATGGTATTACTAAGTTAAAATTGGCTTTAAAATCATATTGCATTAAATGATACTTGCTTTAAATGAACCATTTGCTGTTGTGATATCCATTGTCTAGTTGAACATACAGCAATAGGTAGAAGTAAAAGAGAAAAACAAAGGAGACAAAATAGGTCATTGCCAAGTTAGTAGCCTGATACAAATGGTTTTCCTTAGCCTAGATTTCACCTTCTCTTAAAGTAATGGGCCGTTTTGTTGTTTTGACTTTGGAATAAACTTTTAAGACTCAGGAGGTCATCAATCCCTTTGAAAGAGAATTAATGAATGTTTCGGTATAACCAATTCCAGTGATATCAGTGGGACCTTTTATAAAATTATTACAAACAGTATATGATCACATATATTTACTGTAACTACTTCAATTTTATTATTCTGTTATCTGCTGTGTGAACAGCTTTTTCATAGTGGAAATTTTATAAAAATGGTTTATTAAAATGTCTAGGTTTGGTATCTACTCATTATTTTAGATAAGTTGCAACTCTGAATAGGACTTGAAGGCACCATTTTATAGTGCCAAGGAAATAAAGTATGTTCATGGCAGTGTAAATGAAGCCACCATTAGTTCTGTTAGGGAAATAATGTATAAAACCATTAATTGTTTTCAGAGGCTGAGACATCCGTGCCTCAGGTAGATACTAATTTAACACTGTTGCTTAAAATATAATTATTCAAACACACAAAATAAATTACTCAAATATTTTTATAATAATGATTTCCCCCAGCCCATGTTTAGAAGAGTATTATTTTTTTTTAAGAGATATTATACCCTTTTTTTTTAAATTTTTTTAAAATTTATTTTTATTTATTTATTTATGGCTGTGTTGGGTCTTCGTTTCTGTGCAAGGGCTTTCTCTAGTTGCGGCAAGTGGGGACCACTCTTCATCGCGGTACGCAGGCCTCTCACTATTGTGGCCTCTCTTGTTGCGGAGCACAGGCTCCAGACGCGCAGGCTCAGTAATTGTGGCTCACGGGCCTAGTCGCTCCGTGGCATGTGGGATCTTCCCAGACCAGGGCTCGAACCCGTGTCCCCTGCATTGGCAGGCAGATTCTCAACCACTGTGCCACCAGGGAAGTCCTAGAAGAGTATTATTTTTTAAAAAATTTCAATTTTACTTATCACTGAAAATAGTGATATTTTCAAGGTATTTCCAAAAAATTTTAACTAAGTACTAGTGACAGTGGAAAAGAAGGGAAAGTAAAGCTGTAAGTGTTAAGCAGTAAAGGTTCTTATTATTATAAGGAATGTTTATCACTAAGAAAGCTTTCAAAGTTCTACATCATGAATGATATATAATAGATTTGATAAGCTAGGTTAGCATAAAGGCTCTTTGAGTCACACCATGCCCCAGTGAGTATTTAGGATATATTTAGGAATATATTTAGGAATTTATTTTTATCTTTGTTTGTATAGGTAATTTTTTTAGAGTTAGGTTTTCAGAAGGGTATTAAAAAGCATATAGTTTCTACTCTATCCCTATCTATCTATCTATCAATCAAAATATAGCTTAAGGAATTGGCTCATGTAGTTATGGAGGCTGAGAAGTCCCATGATCTGAGGCAGCAAATTGGAGACACAGGAGAGCTGATGGCTTAGTTCTAGTTGAAGTCCAAGTCTGAAGACAGTCAGGTAGAGTGAGGGAATTCTCCCTTACTCAGCCTTTTGTTTTATTCCTTCACCAGATTAGATGAGGCCCATCCACTTTGGGGAGAACAATCTGCTTTACTCAGTTTACAGATTCAAATGTTAATCTCATCTGGAAACACCCTTACAGACACAACCAAAATCTTGTTTAACCAAATATCTGGGCACCCCATGCCCAGTGAAGTTGGCATATAAAATTAACCATCACAGCGACTATCTGGAAATTGTGAATTAAAATAAAATTGAAAATTTTATTGAAAGCTAGACCTTTTAAGCAAATCTAGTGATTAAGAATTTCTTTCAGCACAATGCATATCAGCACTATTGTATTATAATTACCTTCAATTGTTTTTTCCAAAATTTGTCCAATATATCAGTTAAGAAAAAGAAAAAAAAATTTTTTTTAAACTGAAATGGTGTGAGAGTAGAACAAGAATGTATTCTCTTATAATTTTAATTTATGTGAAGAATTTTCTAAAATAACAGGTATTTCCTGAAAGGTATTCCTGAAAGGAAATACAATACAAGGTTTCTTTCTTTCTCTTTTCTTTTTTTTCTTTTCTTTTTTTGCCTTGGGATTTCAAAATAGTTGATAAAATACAGCTAGTTTAAGAGTGAAAATAACTACAAAAATAAATCTATAATTTTAGTATTAAGATTACTTATATTTAAAGGAAAGAAAGGTTCGATGGGATTAACATTTTGTTGAATAGGAATGCCAGACATTGCCTTCACCTTTCTTTTTTTTTTTTTTTTTAATTAATTAATTAATTTATTTATTTATTTATTTATGGCTGTGTTGGGTCTTTGTTTCTGTGCGAGGGATTTCTCTAGTTGCGGCAAGCGGGGGCCACTCTTCATCGCGGTGCGCGGGCCTCTATCGCGGCCTCTCTTGTTGCGGAGCACAGGCTCCAGACACGCAGGCTCAGTAATTGTGGCTCACGGGCCTAGCTGCTCCGCAGCATGTGGGACCTCCCCAGACCAGGGCTCGAACCCATGTCCCGTGCATTGGTAGGCAGATTCTCAACCACTGCACCACCAGGGAAGCTCTGCCTTCACCTTTCTAATTAACGTTTTTTTGATGCACTGGCTAACTTTAACTTTGTCAGGCTAACTTAAAGTATCTGGCATAACATACGTATCTACAGTCTGTGAACCATATCTCTTGACTCATCATTTCATACACCCCAGATCATCAAAAACATCTTACCTTAGCAACCCAATATTAGTTCAAGGACTTAGTAATCTAGTTTAATTTGCATATTTTCACACATCACATACTTTCCTTTTCTGTAATGGAGGGCAGCCAGTATTTAATTAGATCACAGAGTTCACAGCACAGGATATACAGTCTTTTAATTAGTAGCATATATTGTTTCAGATGTTTACCTAGACACACCATTAACACTATGAACAAATCACACAGAAGCCCAAAGTGTTACTGGAAGCATATTTATTTATTATTTCTTGTTTTCATTTATAAAAGTGCATTTGCTTTCTAAATTATTGGGAGGCTATAAAAAGAATGTTATTTAAATTAAATGTCATCTAACACTAATACAGAAGTAGAAACCACAATTACCTGGTGAAATGTATGTGTTTCATAGGGCTTGTTTCTCTACTTCAGAAAGCAAGGCAAAATTGTCATTCTCTTCCTTTTAAGGTAGATTATTTTTCTTTGTTTCAATGAGGCATTATGTGTGCTTTATGCTGAACAGCATATAAAACATCTGAAACTTCACACACTCAGGAATAATTTGGATCTTTTTACTCTCCTTTCAAAAAATAAACAGAAAGATAGTTTGGGTTCAGTTAAAAATGTCTGTGCAATTATTACCTCAGTGAATGTATTGTCTGCCCATAATCTTCCTTCTTTTAATTTATTAGAATTAATATTTGTAGAATCATTCAAAAGTTTGTTTTTACATGTAGAGCAAAACTATCACATTTAAATATTCCATTCATTTTATAAAAGGAAAAAAAATGCCTTGCAATTGGATCCCCTAAACCTTTTTGTAACTTAAATAAAATGAATATAACAGTAAATGCAATCTATTTGTGATGCAACATATTTGTGGAAAAGTTCAAAAGGCACAATCTGCAACTGTAAGATGGAGAAATTTCTTTAATAAAATATTTTTTGCATGTTTCAACTTAGAATTAATTGCAAAACATTAATTGCATACAAATGATTTGAGAACAGTATTACAGAGGAAAGACTATACCAATGTAAGCAGTACTGGGGACATTGTGCAAAATGTTTCCCAATCTGTACTGGTTTATTTTTGTATTTTATAAATTTTTGGTCTACTGTTTATTAGTTATTTGAAAGTGGACCAATTGAATTGAATTATTATTATTTTTTTAGAGGAGGTGGTAGAAAAATGTTTATAGAAAACAAAACAACAATAAAAAATTGTGGAAGCATCACTGCCAACCTTTCATATATGATTAGTATGATTATTTTTCCTTTTTTTTTTTTGATAGAGAAATTTTTGAGAGCTATCAGTTCAAGTTATTTCCAGAGTAGGTAAGCAAAAATGAAGGTATTAAAATAAAAATTCTCATATTTTTATTTATTGTATTTATTCAACTGCTTGGATCATATTTGAAGATTCAAAGCGGTTTACATTTTTGTTTTGGTTTGATTTGGTTTTCTTAAAAATAGAGATTTTTTTAATGGAAAAGTGTTATTGCATGCTGCTTGCTTTTAAGTGTTTGCTTTCATTTAATATGTTTTTGAAGGCACAGAGAAACTAAATAGCAAATTTATTTTTCAGTGATTCTTGTAAGCCTCAAATTTGTCAGCTTTCCTATTACTAGCAGATACCATTAATAAGAGCTTGCATGTGAAAATAGCCCCGACCATTTTATTTCATTCCAGCTTTCTTAAGGCATTGTAGATTGGCAAATAAAATTGTATACATTTAGGTTGTACAATGTGATTTTTAAAAGATATAGAATGTAATGATTTAATATACATATACATTTTGAAGTCCAATCAAGTTAACACATCCATTACCTCACATAGTTACCTTTTTTGTTATTGTTATTTGCTTTTTTGGTGAGAACATCTAAGATCTACTCTCTTAGCAAATTTCAAGTTGTATCAACTCAATAAAAACATCTCTGGGTTTTCCTAAAGTGTATCACCATATAACCTCTCTGTGTAGTAGTTTTCATGAAGAAAAATTAGGAGACAGTATCAGGAGGGAATCTGGACAGATCCAGTAGATAGCTAAGTCTTTGTAACCCTATCTAGTTTCACTTCCTCCTCTACTTCCTTTCCCTTCAGACACCTTTTCTATAATGCCCTTTTTTGTTTGATCCCTAAAGCAGTGTGTTCTAGCCCATATGCCAACGTTTAGCTGGGTATTTTTAACCCATCAGTGTTGTGCTATTAAATCGTAAGCAAGTTGTTAAATTTATTTGTGCTACAACTGTGTATGCTTATATCATTACTTTGATCTTTCTCAAATGAAACATTTTGCCAAATGTGTTCTATAATGTGGTGAAAGCGTGGCACAGCTTTCAATGAGTAGGAGGAAAGCAGAAGAGCAATATTGTGTCTACTAGAACGTGAAGACTTTAGCCTTTAGAGAATAAAAAAGAATAGTTCCCGCTGAAGGGTAACTAAGAGAAGGCTTGGATACTTAAATAGAAACCCAAGCATCACTGACAGTGTTCTGCCTTTTAAATAGCCCTTTAGAGTACACTGTAATCCTGCATTTTCTTCATGATCTGAGGACTATGAAATGCTCTTAGCAAACAAAACTCAGAGCTTCTTACCGTTGAGCACTCTTCATTTGTAGACATTAACCCCTTCCATTGCTAAAGTTTTGAGCTTGGGTAATGATCATTTCTGCCCTAATCTGAGTTCACTGCACTCCCATTTCCAAAAATGTATTCTATTTGGGTTGGGATACACACACTTAAAAATGTGTATGAACACAAAGAGTTTTTACACCACTGCGCTGAACGTGTCTTGCAGTTTTTTGTTTATTGGGCTGTGGCCCCTCCATTTATATTTTGGTAACCATTTCATCTCATAATGATTAACAAAGTGTGTATGAGTGACAGTGCTTACCCTGTCCTAAAGGCAGAAAGGAAAAGTGTATCATTCTGGATATGAAAAGTTTTAGGGTACCTGGAAGTACTTTGAAGGAAATATTCCAGAAAGTAGAAAGTAAAGAGCCGTACAATTAGGAGTCAGTAAAAGTATTTTGCCACTATAAAGGACATCAAAGATACAACCCTAGATTGGAGAGATTTGCAAACATTTTTGTGGGCAATATCTGGAAGCGTTGTTGCTGAGGCATACTATAAACTCAGGGGATTAGCAGAAAGCAGAGTATTCGCTAATGCGCTATGCCTGGTATGCCACACGTTTTCGTAGGGGCTATGCTTTAACAACTTATTTGTTCAGACATTCCAAGTTCCAAACAGTGCATCCCTGCTGTTGCATGAGCATGCATGTATCTGAAAGCGTGCATGAACAAAGAACTTGAGAATTACTAGCCTAGGGCATTCAGATTGTCATTAGCCTATTTTACAAGGAATGTTGATCAAACATTGAGTGGAATGGGATAAGGAGAATTAGCCAACAGTAACGTATACCTAGGTTAATGGCATTAAAAATGCAAGAAAAATATTTTGAAAGCCTAAAGTTGTTTGTAAAATATGAGCAATGAAACATATAAAACATAATTTAGCAAAATGTTTTTTTCTGAAGTCTAGAAATGGATTATTGAAAGCTTTTTGACAAAATGGAAAAACATTAATGGAAAATAATTTAGATCATTTGAGTCCTGTTAGAAAATGGTAATTTCTCTGGGTACTGTCTCAAACCTTATGGAAAGGTAAGCAGCCCAGTTTTTTTTAGGACATTTTATTTAGCTGTTTTCATTTCAGCCTGACTTCTTCTCAGATATTACTCTACAGCATGTTCTCCTCGGTTTTTTTGTTTTGTTTTGTTTTGTTTTGTTAATTGCAATATCTTTCTCAAATATGACAAGTGAAAAAATTTTTATCTCCTCCCTCCTTTTGAACTGAGTGCTCTATTCTAATTCCACAGCTATCTGTCCAGACATTGGAGTGCATGTAGGTATCTCATTGGCTTGGTACTTCTTTTCTTTCTAATGGCAAGGCTAATACCAGTAAATATACCTATTTAAAACAAAGCAAACAACAAGAAAAGGAGGCTACTGGTGATTCTGTAGAAAACTCTGTGTGTGTGGGGTGTATATGTGTGTTCAAGTGGACTCCTAGACAGATTTGATTAAATAGAGAGGAAAAAAAACAAAACAAAACATGCAGTACCTGTCTGTTTGGTACTATATTGATGTTAGCTGAAAATCCTTATCAAAACTTAATGACCCTAAAGGTTGATATTGATTTTCCTTTCTCCTCAGACAGTATTTCATTTGTGATATTGACTTGCCACAAATGAACCTTTGCTTAAAATACAATGTTACATGTAATAGAGCAATCCTGCACAAAAGGCTTGCAGCCCCTTGTACTCTACAAGGAACAAAGCAGCTTGTAGCTAGCAATGGAAGGTAAAACCAGAGCCAACCCCTCTTTCTCTCTTTCTTTCTTTTTTTTAATATTTAGATTGGAACTTGGTTTTTAAAATTTTTATTTATTTTAGATATGTGGGCTAGAGCTCTTAAGTGTCTTATCAGTGTGAATATGGATTTGGAGCAGGAATATGTATGAGTGCATTAGTTTCCTAGGGCTGCCATATAAAGTTCCACAAACTGGGTAGCTTAACCAACAGACATATAATTTCACCATTCTGGGGGCTAGTTTGGGATCATGGTATGGGCAGGACCATGTTCCCTCTGAAGGCTCCAGGGGAGGATGTATTCCAAGCCTTTCTCCTGACTTCTGATGGTTCCTTGGCTTGTGGCAGCATAAGTCTATCCTTACATGGTGTTGCCCTGTGTGCTTGTCTCTCTCCAGATTTCCATTTTTCATAAGGACACTATTCATAGTGGATTAGTGGCCCTAATCTACCCTACTACAGTATGACTTCATTTTAACTTAGCTAATTACATCTGCATCAACCCTATTTCCAAATAAGGCCACATTCAGAGGTACTGGGGAGTAAGGACTTCAACATATGAATATTGCAGGGAAACAATTTAACAGTTTAACACGTATTTTGGACATTCACTACCTTTCTTATTTTATTGAATTGGTTCTTCTTTCAAACATAATTCAACAGAGGTAGGTTTTTTGTTTTTTTGTTTTGGTTTTGTTTTTTTGGGCATTGTTTTGTTTTTTGTTTGTTCATTTGTTTGTTTTAGCATGTCCCATTTGTGCTAGACACTGAGGGGGTACTAAAATAAAGACTTAGTCTTTCTTTTTCAGTGTGTATAATCTAGTGGAAGATACACATATCTTGAGAATGCCAATATAAAAAAGACATTTTTGCATCAGAGGAGGTACAAAGCAGGATGAAAGTATGGAAACCTAATGAAATTATTGACTGAGGCAGAAATTATCAACTTTGTTAAGAGTGTTTGGTGTAACTTTGATGAAGAATTAGACATTTTGTATTCCCAAAGCAACACAGATTATTTTTTAAGTTATAAGGAAGAAAGTACAACTGTGTAATGGAATGATTATTACCTGAATCCAAAGGTCATTCTTATTATCACTAAGCATAGGTCGAGAAATTATGTGTCTCTCCACCTGATATACTATGAAATGTGTAACATCACCTCAGATTTAGTTATAAAATATTTAATTTCAATCATCAAACCTTTAGAACTATCAGTTTGTAGGAAATATGGGGAATAGGGGAACAAACTAATCCACATCATGAAGACTCAACCAAAATTCAGAAGGTACAATATTCCATGGAACAATGGCCAATCTATTGAAAAATCATATCATAAAAGAGTTGTGCAATGCTAGACTAGAAGAGACATGAGAGATACAACCATTAGATGATTTAATGGTCCTGGATTATATTCAGTTTGGATAGCTGCAAAGAACATATCTGTGACAATTAAGGACAATTTGAATATAAATTGAATATTAGATAAAATAAAAGCTTGTTTTTTTCTTCCAGTTTTACTGAGATATAATTGACATACAGTACTGTTTATGTTTAAGGTGTACAGAATAATGATGCAGCTTACATACATCACAGAATGATTACTACAATAAGTTTAGTGAAGATTCATCATCTCATAGAGATACAAAATAACAGAAAAAGGAAAAAAGAATTTCCTGGTGATGAGAACTCTTAGTCTTTACTCTGTTAACCACTTTCATATATTTATATAACATACAGCAGTATTAATTATATTTATCATGTTGTACATTACATCCCTAGTACTTATTTGTCTTATTACTGGAAGTTTGTACCTTTTGACCACCTTCACCCAATCCCCCCCACCATCCACTTCCCACCCCTGGTAACCACAGTTTAATTTCTTTTTCTTTCTATGAGTTTGTTTATTTGTTTGTCGAAGTATAATTGACCTACAACGCTGTTAGGTCCTGGTGCATAACATAGTGATTCGGTTTTTCTATACATTACAAAATGATCACCATGATAAGTCTAGTTACCATCTGTCACCATACAAATTTATCACATTATTGTTGACTGTATTCCCCATGCTGTACATTTCATCTCCATGACTCATTTATTTTGCAACTGGAAGTTTGTACTCCTTAATCTCATTCAACTATTTCACTCATCCCCCCACACCCCTCCCCTCTGGCAATACAAAAACTTATTGATATGGAAAAGTTACATTTGTAATTGCAAAAAATTAATTGAAAAAATCAGTTCATATAAGATAATGTACAATATGATCTCACTTTGGTGAAAAATATAAATATTATATACACTGAAAGTTATCTGGAAAGATATACCCTAAGGTATAAGTAATTAAAGTCTTTGGATAATAAGAAAATTGTGTTTTTATTTCTATATTTTTGTTTACCTGTGTTTTTTTGTATCTATAATGACATCTTTTAAGGTTGTAGTATTATTTTAACAAAAAAAAACAATAAAAATAAATTGGGATAAGGATAAACAGAAGTGTAGAGCACTTTATAGGGTCAGTCTTATTGTTTTCATAACCTTTCAGCCTCCCAAATCTTGCATCCTTTTTATTCACTCCCACCTGTTATCACATGATCAGTATGTATAAGCCTAGCCCTATCCTAGACTCTGGACTAATTCTATCTTTAGTTGAGAAAAGTCATACTTCAGTAGTTTGATTTTAATTATATTAATAATATTATTATCAAATGACACTTTCTGCTTATTTTACTCTGAATTTGGGATCTCCTTCAACCTGGGACAGAATAAATTAGTGCCATGATTCCTTGATTTCATAATTTGCATCAGGCTTAAGTATAGAGCTGTACTTAAGTGTCTCTTTCTTTTTGGAGTTGGGGAGAATTTCATCACATCCTTGTGTCCCACCCTGCAATGCAAGTTTTGCACTAACTACCTGGAGGTAAGTCAAATTTCATAGGTTAAGGGCACAGTCCTCCAAAACACTACCCTCACTTTAGACACCACCTTCAAGCTCAGAGGTTCTGAGGCCACCTACACTTCTGATGAACTGGCTACAAACTGGGGGTTCCTACTACCCTTCAGATTTGATAATTTGATAGAACAACTCACAAAATCCAGGAAAGTGCTATGTTTACAATTGCAGTTTTATTATAAAGAATAAATTAGGACTGACCAAAATAAAAGACCCATAGTGTAATGTGTGAGAGGGTGCTAGATAAAGAGCTTCTGTGTCTTCCTTGTAGAGTTAGGACATTTCCCTTTTCCAGATAACAGTATGTATCACTAACCAGGACTTCACTTGAGTTTTGAGTCCATGCCAGTGGGATTTTGTTATATTGGGATGATTGATTGAATCATTAACCATGGGATTAAATTTCAGTCTCTCACTCTCTTTCCTCTCCTGGGAGGTTGGGCTGATATTACGATCTCAAATTCCCATCCCTCCAGTCACATGGTTGGTCTTTCCAGCATGGCCAGCCCCCATCCTGAAACTATCTCAGGGCCTGCCAGGAATCAACTCACTAGCATAAACTCAAGTGTGATCCAAGGGACCAACCTACCATGAATAATAGAGACACTTCTATCCGCTAATCTGATCTAAGCCCTTTTAACTACAACATTGTCTTATCTGCTGCCATTTATTAGCATTGTCTCAACCACTGTGCTTAACCTGCCCTACTGTGCTTTCTCTCATCACTGCCAGCAGGGTCTTCCTTCTGGTGAACATGGCCATCCTGAAGGGAGTGACCATCTCAGATTCTCTTCTTTCTTGCTCTGGTCTATCTCACCTCCCTCTGAATTCTAAGCTTCAATTCTGGTATTAGTGTCAGAGAGCATTGCTTTTTTGGTCTCTATCAAAATGGAGTTCAACTAGCTAAGTGCTCGTGTTCTTTTGACTCAATGGACTCATAAACCGTTTTTTTTGTTGTTGTTGTTCAGGTAGCGGCCGTAAGGTGATAGTATTGTCCTGGAATAAAATGCGAATCCATTATCATATAGGAAGGATGACTTTCGAAACAGATCTGTTTATGAGTAATAATTTCTGACTGATCAAACTATTACTTGAATGTAACTACTGCTTTCCTTACTATAACTACTGTTTTCACATAGCTATTACATATTTTTTCAAAATCATCCAGTATTTACAGAAGAAGCCTAGATTCAATCTGACCCTTGTTAAAATCTTGTCTTAAACATGTGCCCACATGTAGCTTTGGTTATTCTCCAGTCTCTAGCTTTCAGGACCTTAAATATTTGCTAAAAGCCATCCATAACTCCTACTCTATTCAACGAAGTGGTCTGAAAGCTTAAGCATCAATCCTGAAGTTATCTGGAGTAGTATTCTACTGCTATCAAAAAGCGCTATCAGAAATACAATATTTTTCTCCTGCCAGAAAAGTGCTAGAAACTTTGTTGTTCTTGTTGCTAAATGAGGATATTTTAAAATAGATATTTTTCCTAACAGTAAACAATGTTAGGGCAGCATTTTCGACAACAGCAGCAACATCAAAAAAAAGTTCAGTTTACTTATTTCATTCTTTCATTAAGCTTATGTTTATAACAGATGTGCAATTATTATCAGAATTTTGTGGTTGGAAGCGAATATAATGTTGATATCTTTACCTTTGAGTTCATTTCTTTTACCCAAAGTAACCATCGAAATTTATGGTAAATATTATTAAAATTTAATCTATAAAACCATGAACTTACATCCAAACAGTGAGATTGACTGGCGTGTGGGTCTTAAAACCAGTGCCACATGTTCATGTATTTAGCATATGTATTAGTGGCACTTTATAAAAAGAAATACTGGTTACTGTTTGATTATAATAAATGCAGAAATACAGATGGACATCTGTCCAATAAATTTGCCTTTTAATAATAATGAAGAAAACATTTTTTTTCCTGAAAGCACGAGTTGTCATTCAACAGTGTATATATTCACTGTCTTCTCATTGTCAGCTGTTATAATTCTGATGAGTATCCCTTGAGTAAGAGAACTGATGATCAAATTTTGTAGGAATGCAAGTGAAGGAAAATGATTTTGATTTTTAAAACATAGAAAAACTAAAAGACATGAAACATACGAAGACTTCAGAAACTGCAACAATTTTGGCTTAGGTAGCAGAATTCAGCTTATAAAAGTTATGCAAATTGATATTGCCCAACATGTTCTAGGTGTACAACTTCATCTCTAAAAATGGTAATAGTAATAAAAGGCTAATGACTTAGTGTTAGTAAAATGATAAGTATATTACAAGAGTCATAAACTATAGGACGGTACTAAATGTCACAGGCAGCGCTGATTTATCTAGCAGGACTTATAGGGTTAAAGGGCATCAAGGAGAAGGAGGCAGAGATTTAATGTGTGCTGAGAGTCATGGGAGATGTGTTATTTTGCTTGGAAGTTAGCTAAGTGAATAATTTAAACTGCAGACGTCCTACATTATCTGTGATAGTCTAGGCTCTGCACAAGTTGTTGGGAATGCTGGTAAACAAAAATAAGCCCCATTCCTGATTCCATGAAACACACAAATTACTGGGGGAGATTAATGTTATTCAAATACATAAAAAGGAATTCATGAATACAAACTAAAATAAACGCTCTTAAGGAAAAAACAAAAACAAAAACATAAAACATACAATACAGACCAGTGAGTTCCAAACTTCCACTCCATATGCCCAATAGAATTTTGAAAAATTACATACCTCCTCACACATGTTTAACTTGACACTTGAATTTATTTATCTTAAATTTTATATAGTTGCAAAAGTTGTTTCCAACATATGGGAAATCTTGACTAATAACATATTGTATCACTCTTTTAAGTATATTTAATGCAATCAAAAAATGATAATAACCTGGTACACTTTTCCAACATTCGAACAATTCAAATCAGCTCTTCTTTAACACTTGAAAGATGTATTCCTTTTTTTTTTTTTTTTTTTACTATTTGAACTGATATTTCCATTCCATGACATTTAAATATCTTTATCAAACACATTTTTATGCTTATCATACTTATCTACAAATACATACATATGAAAAATTTTAAATCTTTTTTCTCATGTTCACGAGATGCTAAATATTTAAAAATATTTTCTATGCCGACTAATCAATTCAATTAGTATTTTTATGCAATTAGTTATATTATAAATTTAGAAAAAGGCTTGTAAATTAAAATTTTATTTGAAATACATCTCATGAGATTAAGCGTGATCACACTTTTCCTATACATTTAATGACAGAGAAAACTGTGTAAAGCTAAAAATGAATTAACCAGATAGCTAGCAAATTATTTATTATTATTAAATGGAGGAAAGTATATTAAATATTTTTATGATTAGCTAATATAAATATTGACTCAAATTAGAGTATTTTATAATGAAATTCTTTTAAGTAGACTTGAAAAATACTTCATTGTATAAGAAATCCTAAATCTGAAAAAAACGCAAGAATTTTGTTGGTGGACTTTATCTGCTAATCTTGATAAATTTTCTATTCTTGGAAAACATTCCAGCAGTATTTAAAAGATTTCATATTGTTAATCTACACTTCTGGATTTTCTGTGGTAAATCCCCCCGACCACACCCATTTCATGACAAACCCTAGAGACAAGTATTGAGGATTGCTGCAATGATTTATTTTTATATAATTACATGAAAAAAAAATGTGTTCAATATTTCTTATCTATCTTTTACCTCTTCAATATTTCTGGTCTCTTGGCTTTGCACTCTGTTGTGATTCTCTCTCAAGGACAATGCATTTTTTGATGATGTGGGGTAGAGAGAGGGAATGGAAGAATCTAAATAGGTAACGAAGAGTTATTTGGCAGGCTCAGACCACCAACTCTTTTATATCTGCATTTCTAATATAAAAATAGTACAAAATACCAAAGTTCAATGCCAGATTTTACCTTCAACAGAAATATTTATTGCAAGAAAGTTCAGGAAGGTCAAAAGTTTCCATATCTATTAGAGAAACCTCCTCCCCTTTTATTTCGCACCCAGGAGGTTTTCAACTCCAGGGCAGTGCAACACAGCAAGAGTTGAGGTGTGTGTGTGTGTGTGTCTGTGTGTGCACGCATGTGCACATGCTGTGTGCATGTCCACAAGGTGGTTGGAGAGAGGTAGGGGGTGGCGGGGTGGTCAGTTTTTGAAAGTTGGTAGAATGCATTTAGGTAGTGCTTTCTAATTACTATCCTAACATAGTTTACTTATGAAGTTGAGGATCCACAAATGGATATCCCTAAAAGTATCCATGTTCAAATGTTTTTTGGAAAGTACCCAAGTTTGAAGATCACTGACCTAGGCAGAAAGTGATACCTGATCTGAGGTCTAAAGAATGGTATAAAATTATCCAAAAATAAAATAATTTTTTAGTCTTTCCTGTGTTACTACATAACCTGAACAGACTGATTTGATATAACTGCTCATGTAGTGATGATGTGGTCATTATAGTTGTTTTTTTTTTAATTAGTTGTTATCAGTCAAAATTTGATTATGTCATTTAACTCTGAAGTGGTGCATCATGGTTAATTTTTGTAAGCCTCGTTCAAATTGCAAAATCCATTCTGACATTGTCATTCAGAAAATTAAGGTTAAACTTGGGATATTCCTTTTGCCATAAATCACCATATATAGTAGTGTCTGAAGGCTACCAGGAAAAAATATATATTGTCCAGGATTTGGAAATGGGCAAAAAAAGATTCCTTTGTGTTCTTTCAGTGCTCAGCACGTCTACAGGACTCTCCTGGGATTACATGGTGAGAATGAGGATGAGGGAGGGAGTTGTATCCTTCATTGTCTTTCTATAGAGTAGGCTGTTTTACAACTCTATAGAGATAGAAGCCAGTTTGTAGAAAACTGATAATAATGCAATGATTCTTGCTCATGGTAATACAAATGAATCATGTGCAGTAGGGGTGCATTCATTTCTGCCTTATAGAAAAGTTCACCCCAACACAAAGATTTATTTGCCTTATAAAATACTAACTGGTTTGCATCTATTAACAATTTCATTTCCACATCCCTGATGGCCCATAAGTACAAATTCTTTGAACTGGTCCTAACGTCTGTTTTAGTCGACTTGGGCTGCCATAATAAATACCATAGACTGGGTGACTTAAACAACAAATATTTATTTCTTACGGTTCTGGAAGCTAGAAGTCCAAGATCAGGGTGCCAATAGGGTTGGGTTCTTGGTGAGGGCTCTCTTTCTGGTTTTGTCCTCACACGGCCTTTTCTTATTGTATGCATGGACAGAGAGAGAGAGAAAGAGAGAGAAAGAAAGGAAATATCTCATATCTCTTTTTCTTAAGGGCATTAATCCCATAATGGGGGCTCTACCCTTACAACCTCGTCTAACCCTAATTACCTCCCAAAGGTCCTACCTCCAAATACCGTTACATTGAGATTAGGGCTTCAGCATGTAAATTTGGCCAGGGCACAAACATTTAGTCCATAGCAACAACTTACTGGTTACTTCATTAATTAATGTGTCCAATGAAATATTTGATACCTTTGACATTTTACATTAGCATTAGAGTCATTTTTTAGTTTTTTGAAAATTTGATGCAGAGGAATATTAGGGGAAGCAAGCACTGATTAGTATGCTGTGGAATTATTTATCAGAATATTAACAATGAGGTCTTAAAATGTATTAATCATAGACTGTTATTCTTCTCAAAAAGCAATTACAGCCAACTTACGAAGTAGCCTCAATTAGTGTTATATACATTCTTTCACTACCCTTCCTTGCTGCATTTCCATTTATGGTCCTATATATCCCTCTATCTTTTATAAACTAACTTGATAAAATAACAAACAGATATTCACACCCAATTATTCTTCATGCCACCACGATCAGGTTTCTATCTCTACCCACCACTGCATCACCGTACCCACTTTGGCAAAGGCCAATAATGACTTTCTAATTGCCAAATCTAATTAATTTTTGGTTTTACTATTATTAAATACTAACTACCTCTGAGTTTTTTTGATGTTTTTAAGTACTCCTTTCTTCTTGAGAGAATTTTCATCCTGGCTTTCTCGACCCCTCTCTCCCTTTTGCATTCTTTCTATCACTTTTCCCTGAATCTCTTGTTTGGCTCCTGATCCCCTGCTCACTTGGCTTCAGTTCCTACCTATAAGCCTGTACATCCAAGATTAGAAAACCATTTTGGACTTGTCGGTTATAATAATGGCACCTGCTGAATCACACGTTTCTCTGAGTCTCTGATGTGACTTTGCAGTGTACCCTTGTTGCTTCATCACCCCCTTCAGTCTTGCTGGCCTTGTGATTTACTTAGACAAGTAAAGAGTGGCAGATATGATACTGCACAGAATCTTAAGAGACATTGCAGCTCCCACTCTTGCCTCTTGGCACATAAGGAAGCTGGTGGGAAAGATGCAAAGCCACACGGAAGAGATAAACCAGTCCAGGTCCCCAGATATCTGACTGAGGACTTGTAGCTTCCAGTTAAGCCAGACTACCGACTGGCAGCTACATGCAACTACACACACGAGTGAGTCCAGGTGAGACAAGTGGAAGAACTGCTTAGCCAACCTACAGAACTATGAGAAATAATAAATCATTGTTGTGTTAAGCCACTGTATTTGAAGTAATTACACAGCAATAGATGTTTGGTACATAGTTATATTATGAAATCCCCAAATCCCTCTCTCTTTTCCCCACATGCAGTTGTCTACTGGAATAGTCCCAGATGTCCTAGAGGTATTTCAGTGTCAACATCTTCACCACTGAATTAAGTATCTTGTAGCTTCTCCCTTCGGCTCCATAAATCAATGCCTATTTCCCCTATGATTTCTCCCATGTTAGTGAATGACACTGCCACATACCCAGGTATCAGAGAAAGCAATAGAGAAGTTTTCCATGTTGTTTTCTCCTCCCATGTTCTATCTTCTCGCCAGGTGACCAAGGTCATTTGATTCTACCTCCCTAACTTCTCCTCAATCTCTATTCTCTTCTCCACTTTCATTTCTTTGACTTAGTTCCTGCTTTCTTCATGTCTTCCTTGGACTTTCACTGCTCTTCTGATGGGCTCTCTTGCTGTTACCTATGGAAACAAATAACTCTTTTTTTGTACTGCTGCAAGATTAACTTTTCTAAAATGCAAACTACATATGGTCATTTAACTTAATTGATTTGACTTAACGACTCACCATTGCCTACACAATTAAGTCTAACCTCTTCATCAAGACAAAGAAGGTTCTGTCTGATCTATCTCAGACTAACTCTCTAGCTTCCTGCCTCTACTACATACTCTGTTGCAGCTGTGCTGAACTTCCGAACATACTGATACAGACTTTCTCACTCTGTATCTACTCAAGTTTCAAGCTTTTCCTAAGGTACTCTCTCCTCTCTTCACTGCCTTCAAAAATTCTCAGGATGAATTGACATTTCTTCTTCTGTTTCTTTTTTTTTAATCTGCACTGTACCCAGTATTGATGTCTATTATCGGATTAATAGTTTTGCCTGTTTTTCATATGTATGTACACATCTGTTTCCCTGTATTTTAGTTAAAATTCCCCCAGGAGCAGGGATCCCTGAAGACAGTGATTCACATGCAATTAAGTGATTTGGTTGATGAACCCAGAACACTGTTGTAGAGAAGGGGGAAAGTGAGACAGTGAAGAATAGCCAGTAAAGAATGAATATCAAGCCAGATACCACTGTGGGCCACTGGAGCTTAATCTCATAGGAAAATTCTGAAAAATGGTAGAATATAAGCCTCAGAATTCTCTCTCCTAACAAGTGAGGAAACTACAGAATGTATATACCAACTTCAATCATTAGATATGGTTACTGTTAGATGGGACTGTGTGTGTGTGTGTGTGTGTGTGTGTGTGTGTGTGTGTGTGTGTGTGTGTGTAATTGTTCCTCTGGCCTGTCCTGAGGCAGCAGTAAAGGAGTCTTCTAAGACTGTTGGTACGGCCCTCAGGAAAAGGGATGCAGATGAAAGGTAACCCCATACATTGAAATGATATGGCCCCAGAGATAATAGAAAATGCTATACCCTGTTATAAACTCCTTTCAGGCAGAAATAATGCCATATTTGTCATTTTACTTCCATTGCCTAACCCAGTCAATTCCTGGTGGAATATTGGGACCACATATACATTGTGAATGAATAAGTTATAAAGTAAAAACTCAGTGGTATCACAGTAGCTTACACTAGCACTTACTGAGTATTTTTCATATGCCAGGAACTACTGTATGTTTTTTATTGGCTCTGTGTTCTTTATCAATGCATTGAACTGAAATGAAGCAAGAATAAACAATTTAAACTTTTTTGCTTGCGGAAACCTGAAAAAAAAAAATCAGTCAACCAATCAACTTGATCAGTAATAATTAATTTTCAAAGAGTAGAGCTCAATTAACATTTCATTGAGCACTACAGTAAGCCTAGGCATTTGCAGTTATTGCAACTCATAGTGTAGCATAGAGGTTTAGAGAGTGGACGCAGTGCCAGACTGTCTCTATTCAGTTGTTAGTTTCACCACTTGTCAACGTGTGACCTTGGGCAAGTTATCTTAAATCTCTGTTCTGTGAAAAAAGCATAATAATAGTTTTTAAATCACAGGGTTCTTAAGGTCCTATAAATTAACAAATCAAAGAACATAGAACAGTGCCTGGTGCATTGTAAGCACTCTGTAAACGCTATTACTGCCAATGTATCTTAGGGGAGAATGAATTCATTTTCAAAGACTCTAAGACTATAGTTCTGTATCCAACCACAAGCAAGAACTGTGTTTGAAATTTGTTTTATCTGTAAAATTCCTACAGCATTTTTCATACATTACTTATGATAGACTACAAATGACTATAATGTAGTATATACTATCAATATGTTTATTCTGTGAGATCAAATGGATATGTCTTCTTAGGTATGCATACTCAACTTGTTCATACCAACAGCACAAGATATCATAAATAATGAGAATAATAGGGTAATTGCTTCGGGGTTTCTATAAATAGCTATACATCAAAAGGCAGTCTTCATATTAGGAAAAAAGACCTTTATCTGTGTTATATTTTTCTGCTGTAATTACGCACAATCATGCCTAATGAAAGCAGTGGCCTGGGCCTATACTTCTCAGTGTTCCAATCCTGCAGTGCCTAGTGGAAAGTTAGAGCATAAGGGAAGTAGCTGGCAGGTGGGTAGAAAAATGAGCTTCTGCAACCCAGTGCTAAAGAAACCTGAGAAACATATAGCAAGACCCGAAAACTAAGTGCGAGAAGGGGAATCAAGGATTGGGTTTCATAGATCAGTGTTTCTTATTGCTCCTTTATGACATCTCTCCTTTACTTCCTTTTCTATAAGGAATGATACATTTTATATTTTAGCCAATTTCTTCTCTATAAAAATGTTCCATGAGGGAATGTCAAAGTTGGTTAACTGTATAGTCCTGGCTAGACCTTCGCACATAATGAACATCATTGTCTTTTGTTTGGAAACAATAGCACACGTGTGGACTGGTAATAGACTCCTGATGAACACAGAGGTTTCGTTTCTTAAATTTGTCTTCAAATCCTAGAACTCAGTAGTTCATTCCGCTTCTAGAAGACAAGCACATTATTCTCTTGAGAGTATAGCTAAATCAATCTGAGAATAATAATAAAAGCAGCTTACATTTTGTTTTTAACTTATTCTGCCTCCAAGGTGGTGTTCTATTCCCTGTAGCATTCTTCACTTAAACATTATACATTATCTGATTTTATTTTTCCACTTTAGAAAAATTTATTCAGAAGCCAGTCTCTTCTGTTGTAATGTTTTATAGTAAACACAAGTTCAGGAGATGATTGAAAATGTGACTGGCGGAATCCTAAAGTCATCTTTCTGAAAGTCATGAAATTTCTGAAAAGCATCTGCTACCTGCATGGCATATTCCCTCTGGCCAAGACCATGCATGACAGCACCTCATCTTTCTCTCTCTGTGAATTTTTTTTTAATTGAAAATAAAATACTTCAGGGGCAATATGCATAATCTGAAAGTTGAGAAGGCAGAGATTCCAAATGTAGAGCAGAGCCTGAAACATAGTAAGGACTCAAGAACCTAGTAAATGATAGAAGAATACCACTAATGTGTTGGGATTTTTGGACATAAACGTCATTCAGGAAAATTATGCCATGGAGAACAACAGAGATCATCAGTATCACTTCTTCTCTTTCTTCTCTAAAGAAGCGACATACACAGTTCTAAGAAAGAAAACTAATGATTGAGTTCCCATGAGACACTGGGGCCTTCACTTAAGTTTCCATTTGATCCTCACAACTATCTTATTTGGTTAGTATTACCTGCATTTTACTCATAATTGAGTATCTGGAAGACTCTTTCTCTCCCCCCGGTCATACTATTGGTAACTGGCAGAATCACAATTTAAACCTAGGAATTGCCCCCAAACTAAAGCTTTTCCCAATATCTTGTTATCTCTTCTGATCCAGTAGGTAATTAAGAAATTGTCATGATAGTGTTCTGAATATTTTTTAATGAAAAAATAAATTAGAAAACAGTTAAACTTTACGGAGTTTTATGAATTATTTTCTTTTATCCTGAGATTAGAATTCCAAATATAAATATCCTCAGCCAGTTGGAGGGCAAAACAATTCCCTACTGAGGTATCAGGAGTTCTTTCTTTGTTTCCTAAATGTATTGCAGCTATGGCTGTGGTCTCACAGCAGTCTCCAAGGATCTTCCTCCTTCCTTCTGTAGGAAGGATCCTATAGATCCTTCCTATGAATGCTCCCAGGGGGGTGGGCCACATGTGATGACCAGTGACTCAGCAGTGGTGGACTTTGAAGGTACCGGTAGGACAGCTGTATGTTTAACTGTCTGTCGATAAAAATTCTGCCTCTTTAAAAATACTGCCAACCATTCTCCTATGGAATGAAGACTGTCTCATTTGGATTCAAAACACCCACCCCCAGTCCAAACGGAGCAAAGCCCTGTAGGTGCGCTGGATGCGCTCACCCAAGGTTTCATTAGCCACTCCCACCTGCCCTTGTATATTATCATTTTTAGTAAGCCTCCAGTTATTTCATTCATATGACTAAAGTCTCCTTCTCAAGCCTGTGATTAAAATATGCTGCTGGTCTTTTTAGGCCACTGCTCTGCGGAAAACATTTGCTTCTTCGTGATCTCAATGCTTCTAAGTATTGCTCTTGCCCTGTTCTGGGAATGGTTGAGGTTCCTTCAGAGGGTTGCAAGGTACCAAGGCCAACATTTTCTCAAAAGTCTTTCACCTGTTTTTTTCCCGTTAGAAGATTTGCTTTCCTTATGAGCTTTAGTTAGCACCCAGATTTGATATGTACACACCCTTATGCTGTTACATACTTTGTTTACAAATGTTTATTGAGCATCGAAAGTATGTTCCAGGCACTTTTCTAGGCAAACCTGAGAAACTTTCCTGAACAAAGCCGAGAACCCCACCCTCCTGAAGTTATATTGGTTGGAAAAAAGAGTAGAAAATAAACAATAGCTGTGATAGACAAGATTAGGGCAAAGTAAAGGAGAGCCGGAGGGTGTGGCAATTTTAAACAGGGCAATTACCCTGGGATAATTGGGAAAGTGACATTTGAATGAAGACTTGAAAGAGGTAAGAAAAATTAGTCCTGAGGCTATCTTAAGGGAAAATACAAAGGCTCAAAGGAGAGACGTGCTGGAGAATTAGCGACTATGCCTGTCTGGC
The DNA here is from genome assembly GCF_028023285.1 of Balaenoptera ricei. NCBI lineage: Eukaryota > Metazoa > Chordata > Mammalia > Artiodactyla > Balaenopteridae > Balaenoptera > Balaenoptera ricei. The sequence continues at coordinate 11,807,395 of NC_082643.1, forward strand.
TGAAGCTTTGAGTATTGTGGTGGGAAAGGATTTCAGAGATGACTGGGGCTGGGTCATGAAGAGTCTTCATTTTTTACACTGAGGGAAGAAGAGAGACTTTGAAAAGTTTTAGGCAGAGGAGGGACATGATATGCCTTACATTTTAAGAGGATCACTCTGACTATTGTGTTGATGATAGACTGTGGGAGGACATGGGCAAAAAAACTATTTTACTAACTAAGGGTGGCCCCTCCCCAGGATATGGCAATCTGTCCCCAGGACTGATTGGATATTAGAGAAATAGAGGAGTCAAGAATAACTTCAAGATGTTGGCTTGAGCAACTGAAAGGAAAACTGCCATTAATTGGTTACAGATGGAGCCAATTTTGGAGGGGAGATAGGTTTAATTTTGGATACATTAATTCTGAAATATCGATTAGTAATGGAAGTAATTAGTCATTCAGCCCAAATAGGCAGTTGACTATATATAAAAGTCTGGAGTCAGGACAGAGGTCTGGCCTGGAGATCTATGTTTGGGACATATCACTAGGATGATGATATTTAAATCCAGTCTTTCTCTCTGCTTAACTGTTTTTCCCTTACTACTTATGGCTATTAAAATAGATCATACTATCTTGATAATAGTAGCTAAAATGCTATATATTTTACTTTTTCCTGTTGCATTTTTATTTGTCTCCTTCTGTCTGCCAGAATAGAATATCCAGGTGATGATTTTTCTCTGCTATATCCTCAGAGCCTAGAAAAATGTATGGCACATAGTTGCTGCCAATAAATGTTGTTGTTTCCAGCCATAGTCAGATACCCCGTAAATTGCTAGGACTGAAATTCTTAGAAAGTTTTCTATGTGTTTGTCCTTCCACCTACATTCTCTGGGATCCTGATCCAGAGGTATTTTCATTTGGGTCTTCTCTGACCTCATTTTCCTGCGGTTCAGATGCAGGATGGTTCCTTGGCATGAACAACTTCCTTCCAGTTCCATTTTCTACCATACACCCTCTGAATTTAAAATGCAATCATTTGTGGTCCTCTCATTATTTTTTAGAGTTATGGATTCAGTCTTTTGAAAAGCAATGGGAAAATACATTTCTACACACAATTATTATAGATCATCTAGACTTGTTTAAATTATCTAAAATTAAGAAGAGCTGTATTACTAAGGCAGAGAGGTGAAAAACAATTTCTTTTGTACTGTCTCTTCCTTTCAAACAGCTTGCTAAGAAGCCTGTTCATCTCTGGCTCGCTAGAGTACAGTATTTGTTTAAACAAATTGTAAATGAACACTTTCTGTACACCAGCTGACAGGCAATGGCTTGTAAAAATGGAGGAATTTTCACATTTACAAATGAATTACTTGTTATAATAAAACCAAGAAAGCACAGTTTTTCCGTTCCTACCTCTAGCCCACCTTTCCAGTACAATTGATTTCTATTGCTTAGTAAATTTGCCTTTTAGAAGGATAATAGCTAACCTCAGTCTATACTAAAATCAAGGTCAATTTTCCACTATTAATACTCAGGAAAGCGAAAGGTTGAATTGCTGTGTAGTCATGGATTTTAGAAACTGGATAGACTGAAAACAAAACAGAGATAGAGTCTGAAAAAGCAAGCTTTGGAATTGTGATTTTTTTTTTTTTTTTTACCTTGTCTTATATTTCAGAATTAGTTTCAGTCCTAACCTCTTCCTTTGTTATTTTATAGGTCAGTCCCTGAAAAGTTAATTAATTCAATCTGGGACACTGAACTAGTTAGTAGCAGTGGTTGCACTTGATTTCTGTTCCATAAATGTTTCTACTCTAAACAGTCTTTTCCACTCTGGGTCCAAATAGGAATGTATGACAATAACAGCTTAACACTTTTTCTTGGTAATTTTATTCTGATTTCTGTTTTGGTGAATTAAGTCATTATTCATATTAATCATGAATGAGAGAGGGTCTGTAATTTGAAATCATTTGAGAACTGTATAGCTTTAGTAGTCAAATTTTATTTCGTGACCAGCATTTGATAAAAGAAACTCCTTTTAGAGGCTCAATGCCCCTACCATGTGAGAGGTAGAAATTACAAGAAAGGTGCTGATTACAGCTTGACCTAAGCAATCAGGGATTTCTTAAAAAGCAAGTGTACTCAATAGCAGCAGTTTTGCTTTATTATTTGTAGTTGTTCTATTCGAAGTCAGTTTAACTTATTTTCTATATTGTTCATGAAGTACTTTCCTTTCTAAATCTTTATTTTTATTGGGAAATAGATCCATTTAACTTTCAGCTGCAGCTTGGTTTTTCTTTTTCTATATTTTTAAAAAAAGAAACCATGCTTGTACTTACTTTTCAAGCATGTATCTTCCTTCCGAGAGTAGACAGAATCTCTGAGCACGAGTGCTTTCCCAGCTGCCGTATCTCACAGCCTTCAGATCTCAACATGTTCATCACTTCCTCTGAGAAGCCTTCCAAGATCTCCCTGACCAATCCAATTCCCATTTTACTCTCTTATCACATTATATATTTCCATAGTGAATATTTCATTTTACAAGTACAACATTTTTTGTTATTTGATTAATGTCAGTCTCCCTCTCAAAAATGGAATTTCCCTGAGACAGAAAACATGGACTTTTACTCACTATTTTATCTCTAGCATTATGGGGTAAATCCTTTAGGAGGATTCAAAATAGGCACTGAATGAATATTGGATGAATGAATGAATTATTCAAAATGCTGCCGAATACAGAATCATTTATAGCAAACACAATGCTTTCCCAAAGTTGTTTTGCTTTTAGCAGGGTTACAAACCTACTGAACTGTACTGATATGAGCAAAGAAAAATGTACCTTTTCTTTTTATTTTTCTTATAAATAATTTGATATTCTTCAGGAATTTCTCACCTCACAGATTTACCCCTGGGTTGACATGGGTGGCTCAATTTAATTCTTTCTTGTAAACTCACTCCAATTCAATAATTTTAGATATCTGAGTCTGTGTAGATTTCAGCCCTTCCCCATCTCCTCCATAAGCTGGAGTCCAAGTGTTTGTTATAAGTTAATATGACCTGAAAAAGAACATAGGAAATTTTGTGAAGAATTTATTAATAAAATTATTACTTCCAAAACAATTCCTATATAAATTTTACTCTAAGCTCCTAAAGGGCAGGGGGGGCATTTGAATGAAATGAAAATAAGTTTTCATTTTTGTTTCTCTATGACCTAACACAGTGGCTAGCACATAGTTGCTCAAAAAAAACTTCTTTATATGAATGAATCAAAAACATATTAATCGAAAGAGAGGGAGACATGAATATTTGTAAGTATCTGCCGAAAATTATATGTGTAGCCATTATTCAGAGTATGTTTTCTGTATATATTTCTGCTTTGATTCAGTAAATAGTTCTGAAAACATTTCTGATAGCTTGAGTATATATGGGGCCTAATAAACATACCAAATGAATCTTTGAAAAGTCAAGTTAATAGCTCAGATTGCAAATCTCATTTGATTTTACAAGAAATAAAGAGCTCCTTGATCAGTTAAACTGTAAAGATAGAAACATAAATAAGGGTAGTTAAGAAGTTAAATCTAAAACAGCCTTTTAGCATGTTATCAGAGGAAAAAAATGGCAGCGAAACAAGGGTCTAATTTCTCTTTTAAGACGCAGAGACATCCAGATAGAGAGCAAAGATCAGAATCTAGTGGGAAAACTGGGTTTAGTACCAATAGTTAATGGCCAAAACTGTAAAAGATGAACGCCCATTAGACTTGAGTCGGCAGCAGAGGGCTAGACCCAGGTGTAATCAACAGGAAGAAATCCAACCAGGCTGGAAGGGCAAGGTAGCTGGCCACCATGAGGACAGGTGTTTGGTGACAGTCCGGGTTACCCTTTCAGTACAGATAAGCAGATGGTCTCTGTTATGAACAAGTGAGGAGCAGTGGTTCTTAAGCTTTAGTGTACATCACCCAAAAAGCTTATTAAAAATGCAGATTCACAGGTCTCATACTTAGAGATTATGATTATGTAGGTTTCGGTAGGACTCTATTTTTAGCTGGCACCAGAGGAAGTTCTGATGCCCCAAGCACTCTTTCAAAAACACTCAAGGTCTAAGAAACATTAGTCTTTTTTAATGTAAATTGAACATTTACTAATGAATGATTACCTAATGTCAATATAAATGTAATGATATTGTTGGGAAGGAGGAAATTTCCCCTTTCTACCACCCCTTAGTTCTTGTGGCTGGACTAATAGTAAAATTGACACAAGACAGATTAACAGGAGAAAAAGAAACAAATTTTAGTTTTCACACGTGGAGATCTCACAGAAATGAGACCTAAGAAGTGGCCAGAGCAAGCAGCTTTTATGCTTTTTAGACAAAGAAATAATAAATTTATGAGGAATTAACAGGACAAAGAAACGTTTTGCGTGCACAATTAGTGAAAAATCTAAACAGAGTTCGGGCGTGGGGTAGTAAATTAAAGAAGTAACAAGGCTTGTTTATATAGTGTCAAGTGAAAAAAAAATGCACAACGTGAGAGTTGTGAGCTAAGTTTTATTTGGGGCAAAATGAGGACTGTAGCCTAGGAGAGAGCCTCTCAGATTATCTCTAAGGAACTGCTCTGAAAAGGTAGGGAGGAAGGTCAGGATTATATATGATTTTAGTGAAGAGGGATTCGTGCGGTCAAGCATACATTTTGGCAGAAGGTTGCTCCTAGGCACGAGGAGCAGATGTCACCATTAATGATTTTAGTGCTTTGCTAGGTATGAGAAGATGCAAGACATTGGGATCATAAAATTTTCAACTGAAAATATCTATCTGAAGGCCTGTTCAGCCAGTTTTTCCCAGAGCACAGAGTGCTTCACCTCATTCCTAATCTCTACCCTGAACTCCTTTCAGGGTGTGTTGAAGGTCAGTGACCTCAGTAGGTAGTGACCTAATCCTTGTAGAGGCAGATGGCAGGTGACAATTTTTAGTTGGCAATAGGGTTCTCAGCCCTGAATTCCCTGTCTCTGGCGATGTGTGTCCGTCTATCTCCAAATGAAGGGAGTGTACCTTTCACGTGAGAGATTTATTTCCTGCTTTCAGGGAGACAAGAATGAGAATCACAGTGACCCTCTCGTGTTGCCCAGTTCTTAACTTTAATTCAAAATAATCAATATGCCATTGAGGCACATTGTGGGGTGGCCTACCCTGAGCCCCAATAACATAAACAGAATTCATCTGGATTAAGAATATTAAAAAAACATACATTTAGGATATTTAACTGAGATTAAACTTCAAACTATTTTCCTTTTACAAACCAAAAGCAGATTCTCCTTCATTTAAAGTTCCAACAACCTAAAAAGTCTAATTTGAAGCTTTCAGACCCCCATTCTAGTCAGTTTGGCATAAATTTCAGCTGAACGTAATAAGAAAGACCTTGCTGGTACAGTGGCTTATGGGTATATAGTCCCGTGGGGCATTCCTTGCATGTTAATTGCCTCTTCCTAAGACCGGAACTCCTTGTCCTGTGCTCTAAAATTCTGCCTCAGAGGCTGGGAGAATTTCCTCCTGTTTCTGCATCTCTGAGGTCTGACTTGCATGAGGCAGCCTGAATTAGGTACAGTTTTGTCTCCAGCATTCCTCTTCAGTACGCAGTAGACACTCAGTAAATACATACTAAAGAAATGAGTGAATTTTTGTATATAGCAACATCAGAATTTCCCATATAATCATTTCTCCTTCTTAAAGATTTTTATTAAAACTGGAGATAATCTTAAAATAATCATGTCCTCTCACTTTATAGCGGAAACAACTGGGACAGCTATGCCTAAGTAACTCAGTATCTACATGTTGACTTTGTCCATAGGGTGTTTTATTTTACATTTATCTATTCTATCTCCCCAATTCTATTTTTTTTTCTTATATTATTTAATAGTTTTACATTTTCATCACTTGGAGAGTACCAGTCTATAGGATCTATCTCATGCCAGTTTGCTATTAGAGTCTCAAAAGGACTTAATTGCTTACTGTACTCAGCAAAGTCTAGAAGGGAATTCACAAATGTTGTCTACAGGCATGTATTTGTTCACATGAGCAAAATGCTGGGGACAAGTTTTGAAAACAAGTTTGATCTTTTAAATTTAAATTTCTAATGAAATGCATCTTTTTAATTTAAAGAAAAATATTATTGTACAGAATTGTGCCATGTACCATCTCTAAATGTAAGAGAGCTGGAGAGAGCAAGTATATTTAGGTGGTACATCATAACCTTGGTGAGGGGGGAAATCAAGATTCTCTCTGTAAGAAGTAAGAGAGAATGGATATCAGATAGGTAGCTAGAAGTGGCTGGCCCAGGGAATATTTAGATGAAGAAAGAAAAAGACCAAATAAATATGAGCCTTGGGTCAAGGTTAATAGTGCTGCAGATTTTCAACATGAAGATCAAATCTCAGCAGCAAAGTTTTGCTGAAATAAAAGTCTCTTCTTTCATCCACTTTTATTCCCAGTACTATACAAAGCTTCCCATACTTGGCTGCCTGCCATAGGACTAATATGTGAACCAGTTCATTCCTCTTTACTTTCATACTACTTCAGTTCCAGTAACAATATATAAGGCAACAGTCAATCTTCACAGCAAAGAAAAAGAGCTTGGAAAACATAATGAAATATTTATTGCCTACAATAGTATTTCCACAGAATAAAATATTTATTAGTTTTAGTTTCAGATATGAAAATGTTTACTCATTAATTTAAAAATCTATGAATCAATTTAGAAATGAATGCCTGTTTTCAGAACTTACAGATTTTCCTTTGAGTGATTAGCTTTGGTTTTAACAATGTTAAATTTGCTTTTCTGAGTTTTGAATTCTAGAATTTCTGGATTTAGAATACATGATAAATATGTATATTTAAAATATTTTTATACAACCTTGCTCAGTAAAGGGCTAGATTGATTAGATTAAGATATATAAAGAAAAATAGGAACTCTGTTGTTATAACCACAGAAATACTTTCTGAACGATTTGGATTTTAGATTTTAGTAAAACATGTAGGAAGGATTTGTACAGATCAGTTAAAAATGAAAGACTATTATATATACTTGTGATGAAGGGATCCTATAAAAAGTTAAAACATTTTTGACCACTGGATGTGTAGGCATAAATCATATTTAATTTAATTTTTTATGATTAGTAAAAAGTGTACTCACCTCATTTCTGATTTATATGGTATAACTGTGGCTTTATATCAGATACAGCTCTAATTGATGTTCCTCAGAAAGAATGGTAATTAAAATACCTATGAAAATTAATAAGTTGAAAGATAAAGGGAAAATATTTTGGACATATTGATTTATATCCAGCAATCTTACAAACCAATATTATTAATTTCAAAAGTAAATCATACTTTCTGCAAATAATGACAGTTTTATTCTAATTTTCTGATGCTTTTTATTGATTTTTCTTGTACAATTGCACTAGCTAGAAATCACAATACAATGTTGAATAGAAATACCACAGGCATATATTTCTTATTCCCAGAATGCTTTTACAATGTCACCATTGGGTATGATGTTTGCTGTGTTACTTAGTTTTATAAGATTAAATATATGGGGTTTTGTGTTTGTTTTTGATATTTTAATGTACTAAATTATATTAATATATTTTCTAATTTTGAAACAACCTGTCATTCTTGGAATAAACACAAGATATTAGATATTTTTCCTTATGTATTACTGAATTTGGTTTGCTAATATTTTCCGTAGGATTTTGGTATCTATGTTCTATGAGAGAGATTTGTTTTCTTGTTTTTCCTTTCTCTGGTGGGTTGAAAACAAGATTATCTTGGGCTCTGCAGGTGATATTGAGGTGTGGGGGGGTGATGTTCCTTTTTTACATTTCTGAAAGAACATGATTATTGTTATTATTCAATAGTCACAAGAACTCACTTGTGAAAATTTGGGATCCTGGTGTTTTTGTGGGAAGATTTTATCTTCATTTTTAAAATGACATCTATTTAAAGAGAAACATATTTTAGAACCAAATACATTTTCATTTTCTTCCAGAATTGATTTTAATAATTTTAATGTATCTAGGAATTTTCCATTTCACCTAAACTTTAAATATTTTTGACATAAAATTATTCATAATATTCTTTATCTTTTTGTTTCCTGTTACATTTATAGTCATGTCTTCCTTTTAATTCCTAATGTTGTTTGTATTTGGTTCCTTTCTTTTGCTTTAATTTTTTTCCAGAGGCTTGCTAATTTTATTAGTCATTTTGCTTTATTGTTCCTCTTTTGTTTTCCCTTTCATTAATCACCACTCTTAAGAGCATTATTTTCTACTGTGTAATTTGGATAATTCTGTTTTTCCTTAACTTCTAATTTTGGGTTTTTAACTCATTAATTTTTCGCCTTTACTTTTTTCTGATGTAATCCTATAAGTCTATATATTTCCCTCTAAATACTGCTTTTACTGCATCACAGGTTTAGTAAACAGTATTGTCACTATCATCCAGAATTAAGAATTTATAATTTACAGGGCTATTATTTATTTTAAAGTATATTTAAATTTTTGTTGTTATTGATGATTAGGAGGTAGAAAATATGGGATTAAAATTACAGAGATTAAGATTAGAAACAAAAATTTGAGAGTAATACTCATAGCGCTGATATTTGAAGTCATGGAATGGATACATTGATCACTCTGGCAAATGTGGAGTGAGAAAAGAGCCAAGAAATGACTCTAAAAGACTCTTGGGAAATTTTCTGTTTGTCTATTTCTTTTTCAATTTGCAGAAATTTATCTTTATTCCCCTACAGTATTAAAATAACTCTTTAGCTGAGCTAAGAGAGAGATGGTCTTTCCCTTGGGGAAACAACGTGTAATTTGCTAAAAAGGCTAATTTAGTTCTCTGGAAACAGAAAAAAAATCCTTTGTTATCTTTTACAATTTTCCAGTTTAAAATATTTCTGTTGCAGTGGGATCAAGGAAGCCATTTGCCCTAAAGAGGTGTCTGCCTCAGCTTTTATTTTCTGTAACCAGTATCTCATCCATTAAGTACAAGTTTCACTTCTTATTACCTGATTCATAGAATGTTAGAAATGGAAGGGATCTTTGAAGTCATCCAATCCACACCCCTTATTTTGCATTTGAGGAAAATGACACCAGAGGAATTGAGTGACTTAATTTTTCATTGCTATTTCTTCAGACAGCCCTATTTTCCTCATTCTTACATCCTACTATGGACACTATTTTTTCAGATCTCAGCCCTTTGGCCGTTCCTTTAGCTTCCTGTCAACCAACCTTTATAAATTTGCATAGAATAATGGAAACAGAATCTCCCTAGGTTTTATTTATCTTAATTTGGATATTTATTTTCACATTTAAAAAAAATGTGACTATTTGATAAAAAGTGCCCCACCCACTAGGCTATAAGCCCCATCAACACTGCACTTACAACCTCTGACACATGATATTTGTTCACTAACTGTTGTTGGGCTGGACTTGAAACCCAGCTACGAATCCTGTATTTTTTAAAGGTATCAGTCTGTATCATCAATAGAAACTCTTTGCAATATATTTCTAACATAAAGTTGTTTTCATCTCTATCAAAATTAGGCCCATATGTATAAACACCTCCTTAATAAGTTTTCAACAAACTGAAGTCAATAAAAATGAATAATGATAAGACATTAGATTCTCATTAACTTATTGAAGTCTTGCTAGTGTCTAAAAATGTGTTATGTTGATTTATTTGACATTTTTCTGTGTTGAAATCCGTTAGAGGTCATTAAAAACGAAGTTGAATTTATGATTAGCCTTATTTTCTGATTCGTGTTTATTTTTAGAATAATTATTTATAGCATAATTGAAAAATTCTTAAAACAAAATCATACTTTCCTTGCTAATCAAAATATAATATTCTTTTTTTAATCTAGAAGGCATTGCTTACACTGATGATACTATCACCATCATTACCTACATTACTGAGTGCTTATATATAAACCCTGTGCTACATTTATAAACTATAGTACTAGATTGTAAGCACTTTCCTTTTAGTATAAAAAAGATTCTCATTGGTCTCAAGGAATGTATAATCAAAAGGGAAATACAGCAAGGTAGATGTAAATAATAAATTAACTTTTAAGTCATTTAGAAGAAAGATGGGTGTAAGAATAAATACACTGGAATAATAGAAAATTGCCATTGCCATCTAACAGCTCTGTAATCCTCTAGGTATTGTAGTCTCTAGTTCCTTTTGGTTTTTTTAATATATAAAAGCTATTCAATAGATGCATGTAATAGATTTTATATGTTCCGATTTAAAAAAAAAAACAGGAACAGTTTACCTCAATTGTGACAATTTATTACAGTGGTACAGAAAGCAGTAGGAAAGAACAAGTAAGAGTATTAACAGTTGCAGCGTCCATCAGGACCAATATTAGCTCTAATAGGCCAACTACAGGTAGGTGGAACATCAGAAGCTCTTTATATTGTTAAATCAGTTATAGTCACACGTCTGCTATTCTGCTGCTAAATAACTAAATGGAATTTGAACCCATTCTTTACATAATAAAGCCTTGATATTTTCCCCATAAAGTCTTAAATAAAGCTTTATTTATTGGGGGACATACTCTGCTCCATTAAAAATAGCGATATAATTCACATTATTCTGTAATATGTATAAAAACGTATGAAACTGAAGGTACCACATTGAAACTTCAGTTCCAAAACCACTTGAGAGGAACAAACTTAACTCTCATGGAAGAGTTGTGTTAGATTTTTGTGCTTGTTCTTGTGTTAGATTTTTATACTTATGAGCATCTAAACATCCATTCTTGTCACAAAGGCAGTCTTCACCAAACATCTGCAGAAACATTTGGAATGCTATTGTTATGAGAGGAATTGTCCAAGTGTGCATGCTTTTATAACATACCATTATGGTTGGATTGATAGTCTTGAAAAAAAGAATTCTGAATACAGTATAATGCACTGTCTTAATCATCTGTCACTGTATATTAGATAAAATGACTTGTTTATCATAGAATTCTTCAGAATGGAAATGTGAGTTGTCTTCTAGAGTTGCAAGTGTTATGTCACCTGAAAAACTGCTCACTGCAATCAACTTATTTGCTGAGGAAAGCATTATAAACTCTAACAAGGACTCTAGCTATCTGTAAATCATTCTTTCCTTTTTACTCTTTTTTAAGCAAGGATTATGTTACCCGTAATGTTCACTTGCTATCCCTCACTCCCTCCACTATATTTGCTAAAACACAATGCAGATTTTCATTTTTAAACATATCTTCACATTACATTGTACCTCCTACTTCCCTTATGAATATCAGTTCTGAAAACGGAATAAGGTAGAACACCTCACTTGAATTCAAATATATAACCACATAGACCCTATTTAATTATGGTGCCACCATGTAAATCAATAAGTAATGTAATCTTTTCCATAATTAAAAATAATACAATCTTTATTTGTATAATCCTGTTAGAGAAATCTATAGTTTAAAACAACCAATTAAATATAGCTATTAGTTATGAGCTGAGATCTGGTATTACAAGTAAAAAGGATGTGAATAACAAAAGAGCAAGGCAGAATTAACTATTTTCTGATTGACTTAGGTTTGAGTGATTCCACTAAAACAGATTTAATGAATGGCAGTCTTTCTGTTTTTCAGATAGGTTTTCCTTAAAATAGAAGTAAAACAATTACTGAGTAATTATTAATATGTTTTGGAAAATGATCATGACCTAAGCATTGCACTAAATTTTAAAATTTTCACTGAGTTAAATCAAACAACTTAGAAACTTTAAAACTTAAACTAAAAGAACTTTCAGTGTGATTTTTAAATAATCAAATGTTTATATAAATTAATTAATGAATAATTTGAGAAAATAATTTGAGTATTTAATCATTCTATGAGGTTATTGAGAATGTTAATTTTGCATAATTAATGTCAAAATCCTGGGCCTACTTTGTTAGACAGCCAGTCTGTTTTACCCCTCCTATTTATTCCCTTTCTACCAAATCTCACTTGTTCATACCTTTTCAGACTCAGTCTTTTGTTTAGCACCACACAGCTCTCTCAATTTTACATGCTTCTTGAGGTGTGTGTGTCTGGATCTTGCCCATATTTATCCATAAGGTTTTGCCTACATGTGTTTCCTGGTTCATTAAAAAATAAATTAAAATATTAAATACTATGTGCAATGCACTGTGTAATTTGCAGTGGTGTGTGGGAAGACATGAGGAAGGCAGTCTCTGCCATCTAAAATCAGTGTAAAAAGGCAGATAAAGGATAAACACACACACAAACACAAAACATACAAAACAAGGTGGTAGAAAACACTTTTTACGGATCAGGAACCATAAATATGTGTGTATTGTTTAATATACATATATACATATATACACGTGCATTTTTGCCGTGTGCCATATTTGTGCATTAGTTTCTATCTTGAAGTAGGGACATATCCTGTGCAAGTATATTTTCATGTGTGTATGATGCTTAGTTGAGTGGGACAGTTTCTGTGTACAATTGTTTGCCTGTGTGTGTTGGTTTCTCTTTATTGAAATCACATCTGCTACACATGTAAATCTCACTTAATGAGGAAGATGTATTTATCTAGATGGGTAAAAACTAGGATGAGCTGAGATGTAAAAGAATGTAAAATAAAAAAAATATCTTCAGTGTTTTTATGTCTTGAATCTGCCCTGAGGGTCTTCTTACTGAGATGAAATAAGGCTTCTAAATGTATCTTTTCTTAATTAAAAGGCTGCTGTTATTCTGAGTAAAATTAATATATATTCTTTGTATGAGAATAGGCATTTCTGAGTTGAGATTTTTAAGCCTGGAGCCTCCATGTTCTGATAGGCTGTAAGTATTCTGAGCCAATGAGAAACTATTCCCTGGAGTAAGGGAGGGAAAGATCAGGTAAAGCTGCAGGGGAATCACAGGGCAAAATTGTGCCCACATTGTGCATTCTGCTTTCCCACTCCACCCCCAGGTGAACTTCCCACCCAGTCACGGAGTAAACATCCAGCAAATGGCAGCCTCCTACACCTGCCATCCCACCCTCAGGCCTGCCCTCCATTCCTTGGGAGCTTACTGGTCAAGGGGAGAATAAATTAGGAATGTTGCTCTGAAGGAGAGGAGAGAGGGTCAAAAAGACTGAGCAGGGCGTCCTTACGGAGCATTTTCCCAGTGACAGGGATGAGACAATCATCATTCCACTCATCTAATTGGGGGGGATAAACAAGGCAGGGTTGGAGAAAGGGACCTTTCTCTCATGGAGAATGGAGTGGAAATCCTTTCCCTTCTCTAGGCAAAAAGGGGTTATTATAATAATTACCCACAATGTGAGTGAAGAAAGCAAAAATGAAGACTTCTGATTTTATGCTTATTAAGTCAGGGGAGATTTTCAGGTGAAGAAAGTACAGCAGTGAGGCTGTTGAGCTGAGTGTGATTGTGGACAATAGTGACAATTTCTTTAGCAGCATCATGAAGAAAGGAGGATATAAATGTGCTTAAATCATGTTGACTGGGAGTTGATTCAGAGTTCAAAGAGACAAGAAAAATTGCCTTGTGTGACCATCACTGCTAATGATGAGTCATTTGAGTTGTGTATACATTTACATTTTCACAGCATGTCGAACATAACAAAAAAATCACAAAGTCATCTTCTGGCCATATTTTACTTCCCATTTGCAGTGCTCTCATTTCCCCCCTCTTTTTCACAGCTTTGGTTGCAAATTAAAAAGAGCCAATTCAGCAGAGCTGAGCTTTTGTATAACATAGCTTACAATAAAGGAGGAAGGTGTGTGTACGTAGGAAGAGGAGAGCAGATTTGAAATTCAATTATAATGGTATTTGTGTCTATATGCATTCATTAACTGTTGTTGATAAAACAATCTCTATTTCATCAAGATACATTTCAATACATAAGCCCAGTGTAGTTGTATATGCGTGTTGTTTCTGATATCGAAAATTGGCCGCTGTAAACCGGCACCGAATATAATCTTGGAGACAGAGTTTGGGTGAAGTAGAAAAGAATAGCTTTATTGCTTTGCCAGGCAAAAGGGGCCACAGTGGGCTGATGCCCTCAAAACTGTGTCCCAACCTGGGTTGTGAGGAGTCTTATGGTCAAGGGGCAGGAGTTGCCGATAAGGATCAGGGTGCCTGCAGGGCCTGCGTTCCTTCAATCCAAAGGTCATCTGGTGTCAGGTGGTTTTGTGATGGGCTTCTGTGGTTCTCGAGGTTATTGAACTGTGACCTTCTCTCTGGAATGAAGCGTGCTTCATCAAATAGCTAACATCTTCCATTTGGTGGGGTTTTAGTTCTGCAGAAGAGCTCAGAGATACTGTTCTGTGCATCCCTTGAGGAGGAACCAGGACCCTGCCCCAAGGCTGCACTACTGTTTCTTGACTGCTCCCCTCTTGTCTCTGTATCCCCTCCCTTCCCTGATTAGCAACTGTTTGAACCTGTCCTTTGGAACTCACGGAAGGTCATGGAGGCTGAATGAAGCCTATTTCCTACAAACAAGATACGCGGGGGGACGCGGAAAAGACTTTTGTGCCCAGGAGCCCCACAGGGTCCTGCTCGGTTTCATTTTCATTTCTATGCACCTTCCACACGTAACATAATCCTACTTTGATTAGGAGTATGTTTGGAAATGAGAATCCATCTTTAACTATTGACAGAATTTTTGGAGATACAAGTATTTAATATTTTTTATAACTGTAAATCCTGTAGAGCTGGTCAATAAAGTCACTTATCTTTAATACTTAGTTATTGCTGCACAAGAAGGTATGAGCCTGGTATGTTACGCTAGGTTTTTTCCTTTGAAAAAGGAAAAGGAAGGCATAATGGATGCAAGGAACATCTTTGATAAATGTCTTTTATGCAATGAATATTCAGAACTTTCACTGTAAGAGATGTGGAAAAGACTAACTTTTCAGACAAAATTATATGAAGTAAAGGACTTAATGCCTAAAGTGATTGATGTTGTCATGTATTTTAAATAGATTTTCAATAGTAGTTAAATAATAACCATTTATATTTTTCCTAATTAGCAGTTACTCTGACTTATGAAATAAGGCTTCCCAACTTATATTTTAATAAAAATATTTCTATATTATTCATATTAAATTAAGAGCTGCCTGTAAAATTACAGAAACATAATGTTAAACTTGACTGAGTTCTAAATTTTTCTACCCTCAGAAAAAACTACTATTAATGGTTAGGAAATATAGTCCTTTGTGCTGATTTAATTATTAAGTAATAGATTTGAATATATCCCATTATTAAATATATGAATGCATACTTGTTAAAAAATGCAAATAAATACAAAAGCATATAGAATAATCTTAGAGTCAGTTTTAGTACCTTTTTCATAGAGGTTGTTATACAATTACATTGATGAACATGGTGAAGGTAGCTCCTCAAAAGTTATAGATGTTAGTTTTTTCAACAAGTGTTAATTATATTAAAGTCTACTCCATTTTCAGGAACCATCAAGTTTAAATTACTGATGCTATTGCAGTGATATTAAGTGATTTTTTTCTCTATCTTTCTTGAAAATGTTTGACAAATATTTTTAAATGAATTTATTTGAACTGAATAGATGATTGAATGATAATGCTTATTTTTAATACATGAATATCCACTGTAGTTTCCTAATTTACTTCACACACATTGACACCAACTAATATACAAAAGAAGTATGTTTTTCTTCACTGTGTCAAGTCTTATTACCTTCTGATACTAAAAGCTGTATCTGGTGGAATCAGCCTTGTCCAATTCCTTAATCTCAATTGGAAACATATTAGAGGGCCTAGCCCTTGCAGAAGTGTGTCTGAAAGTAGTCTGATTCTTTCCATTTTGGTATCCAGTCCTTTCCCATCTTGTGAACTTTGGGCTGCAGCTTTGTCTAACCCCTAATGGCTGTAACGAGTTTGCCTGCTGGGCCTTTTGAACTCACCCTCTGCCTAGTTCCTACTTTGGGTTTTTTCTGAACCTGAATTTGGACTCTAAACTCTAGTCAGGTAAGCTGGAAAAAACCCTCTCGCACTGTTCCCACAAGACTTTTCCTTCTCAATTATGGTACCTTAACACAGATACTCTCAAGACCTTGGGATACTTTCTAGATATTCTCTGGGAGATGATTAAGCCTTTTTGTAAATTTATCAATGTAGGAGGGTTTGATTTTTTTTTTTTTAATTAGTCATTGTGGGAGAATTGGGACTTTTTAAAGATCGTATTATATTTAAGTTGTTATTTTTAAATTTTTGATTACATAGGAGGGAGGTGTGTGTGGCAGTGGAGATGAGGGAAAGCAATATTTTCAGTATTTTAGGTCCAGTATTTTAGGTGCTTATTTTGTAAGCACCTAACCATACCTAATGCCTTTTTCCTTCTCTTCCAATAAAACCTCTTGAGAATAGCTTTGATCAGATTAAAACTTATTTAGCCACTTTGAACTTGAACACTGGCTCCTTTCTGTAGGTGGATAATTTTATTATCCAGATGAGCTTTGTAAATCTCCCTAGATTGGTTCTGCACCATCTTTCTCTCTAGCTTAGCTTTCCCCAACAGCCTTGCAGCCATGGCTCTGCTGCCTGTCATTACATTATAACAATTATTACGAAAGCTAAGTTGGGAATGTAAGGATTTTTATTAATGATAACTCTGTAAAATAGAAATACATAAGGTGAATTCTCTGTGTGAGGCGAGGCATGCACTAGCCTCATGAGAGTAGAAAAATGTGCAATGAAAAATAATTCTAGTTCAGGTTCTTTAAGACGTGTCATAAAAGTCTAGGGACGTGACTTTGGGAGTTAAGGAAATAACTGTAATTCTGGAAGAATCAAAGATCATGCCATCATGTGACGTTTTTTAGAAACTACATGAGGGCAATGAAAATAGCATGATAAGTGGATTACATAAACAAGTTGACCTGAATGTATTGTAATTCATAGATACAATTAAGAAGAAAGCACAGTTCTTTTTTAATCTCTTAAAATGCCTTAAAATAAGATATCAAAATACAATCATGCCAAATGAACCAAGATGCACTTAAAATCTATGTTTACACATAGTGACCGGTTTGCAGGCAAGATTTAGAATAAATTTTGCACATTAAGAAATTTAAAAGACTTTATATCACGTAGAAACTGCTAATGTGGTTTTTCATTATCTTTCTGCTTAAATGTTAATAGTATATTCCCCAAAGTAAAGACCAATAAACTGGAATCCATAAAAGTTCCCTGTGATGTCCGCATGTTATTGTATTTTTCCCTTTAAATATAGATTTTTCTCTATCCTAAAGAAAGCAAAACTTTTAAAATACCACTTAACAGTCTTTTGAAAAACAGGCAGTTTGACCAAAATACTGCATTTATTTGAAGACTACCGTTTGTTTACCATTTAATTTTTCTTCTACTTTCCCCATCGTATCACATAATCAGTTTGAGAATTATCTTTTTTATTTGTTTGACTTTTGGACTCTATCAGTGCTTCACAGCTTAGGTAATAAAATAAGTTTCTTGTAGGCAGTACTTAGCAAGATCATATCAAGAAAGGGCAAAGTTAAAGAAAACAATCTGTTATAAGTTGATTTCTGTATAGTTGCATTTTCTCAATTTTATCATAGTTCTAAATAAGTATTTTATGAATAGTGCTAAAGTATTAACTCTCTAAATCCTTAAAGAAAAAATATAATAAGTGCCCATGTACAAAATCAGTGAAAAAATGACTGAAATCATGAGAAAAATTAAAACTTGTTTTTTATTTCAATGTCTATGTTTTTTCTCCCAAAGATTCCAGTTTACTTATTTTAATATTACTTTATTTTTTAAATAATTTTGAAACCAGTGATTATTGAATGATTATTATGTGTCAGGTGACGTACTACATGCTTTGTATTCCATATAATTACCATTCTTACAAAATCCACACAATAGAGTTTGTTTGTCTTCACTTTACAAATGAGGGAGTTATATCTTAAAAGGTTAAGAAACTTGACATAGTCATACAACTTACAACTGTCAGGGCTAGAAATTAAACCTAGATACTATCTCAGAGTTCAAAATTTATCTCCCAATTTATTATACCATAAGATACTATTTTTGTTTTGTTTTGTTTTTAAGGAATCTATCTAATTGATCAGTTGTTTCTGAGGGATTGTATTAATTCATTATTAATGTTATGACGTAAGTTTTTTTTTTTAATGTTTCCATGTAATGAGACATTTTAGATAGGTGACATTTTGTGTGATATCAGCATATCAAAGATGATTATAGTATCTTTATACTTGTCTCCTGTAAGTAGCCTAACCTAGAGAATTCTATCTCAGTGCTAAAATTATTTTGGTACAGGAGACTTCAAATTATATCAGATAAGTACATTTTTGCTTTAAGAAGGCTTGATGTGCTGGGAAAACAAAAAAAAAGATAAAATTATTGAAAGTGGATTCTAAATCAGTTTTTTACAACTTGCCATATTGCCAGACATTTAATGGATGTGTTACAAATATTACATTGAATTAGTGAACACATTAATTAATTAATTTAAAAGATTCCTGTATAGAACCTTTTATTTTTGATCATTTATGAATCTTTGTTTTGAATCTTTGTTTTTGAATTTTTTTGGTAAGTGAAAGAAAAGCTAACTCATGGTTGCTTAATCAGAGTTGATGTTGGGAGTGGGGCTGACTTCAGGCAGCTGGATTTAGAACTCAACAAAGCTCTCAGTTTTTGGCATCTCTCTATTTTTTGGCTCTGCTTTTTGCTGTGTTTGGCTCATCTCTGGCTCTGCGTGGTAACCACATGGCACCCTACATCCTCTTAGATTTCAGTCCAAAGGCAAATACCCCTTTTTCTTTCCCGGAGTCTACAGCAAAAGACTCATGGTGTACTCTTGGTCCTTGTAGGGCGAATATACACTATGCACCAATCGCAGTGGTTAAGAAAATGGTAGTCCTGAGCTAAGTATAAGTAAATTCCACCAAATGTATTGTATTAAATGTGAGGACGGATGTTTTCCCACAGACAGAAACTGGGATATGTTTTCATGAAGGATGAAAAGATCCTCCTTGACAAAAACAATGGTCATCTACTGTAGCCTTCAAGAAGAATATGTATGACTATATTCATTTAGGGATTATAATTTTTAATTTTTAAAATGCCTGATTATTTTTTTTTTAATAAATTTATTTATTTATTTATATATATTTTATTTTTGGCTGTGCTGGGTCTTCGTTTCTGCGCGAGGGTTTTCTCTAGTTGCGGAGAGCGGGGGCTACTCTTCATCGCAGTGCGCGGGCCTCTCACCGTCGCGGCCTCTCCCGTTGCTGAGCACAGGCTCCAGACGCGCAGGCTCAGTAGTTGTGGCTCATGGGCCCAGTTGCTCCGCGGCATGTGGGATCTTCCCAAACCAGGGCTCGAACCCGTGTCCCCTGCATTGGCAGGCGGATTCTTAACCTCTGTGCCACCAGGGAAGCCCCACCTGATTCTTATTAGTGTCAGGAAAACAGGTGTTCATATGAAAGAGAAAAATTTGGTCTCAAGATGCTATTAATTTTGTAAATCAACAAGTTATACATACTATCATCTACCATACTTTGATAGGGTACCGTAAAGAATCATAACTTATTTAGGTGTGCTAATTTAATGAAGAATGTGCAGTGTATGCATCTGTTTCATTCTTAGTTCTGCACTTCTTGTGATCCCGATTTTAATAATAAAAAGTTATCTTTTTATTTAGTACATAGGAATTTCTATATCAATTCACAGTGAGTACCAGAATATGAACTTGTGGGAACTCAGTGAAATAGAACTTGATCAGTTTAAATCTTTTTAAGCATTTCTGTCTGGTTTTAATAATGTACAATTAATATAAAAAAACATTTAGCTTTTATCAGTTAGTCAGGATCTGTTGACCTAGTTTCAAAAGTTGGTCTCCTGGGCATGATGGACATAATTGAAACTCCTGTTAAGTTTTTCCATTTTAATGAAAATATTAAATGACTTGTAGAGTAGCATGGTGAATTTGCTGCCCAGATCTCAAAGGGCTAAGCTATGATTTCATTCTGCTGTCTTCTACTATTTTATTCTCAACATTTATAAAGTTTATTAAAATGATTTCAGTCCTTTGACTCTGTTTTCAGATCATTGCTTTCTAGGATGACTTGACTTTTTATTTTATTTTCATCATTTTCTCTTTATAATTGAAGGCTGCAAAAGGTAACAATGGAGAATGGAAAATAAAAATGCACTGATTATTTCTGTGGTTTTGCTTTTCTGAACTATGCATTGAATAAAGCAATATAGGGTGATATGCTTGGGACTACAAAGAGCTTTGTTTTAAAAAAAGAAGTTCTAATTATTAGTTTCAAAATATTACTAACTGCAGTTAATTTTAAAAGTAGTTTTAATGTTTTCTGGTAGAGGAAAAATCAAATACAATTGAAAGTACATTTTAATATTTAGGGTGTATGTTTAGAATAAAATGATAGTTACTGAATACACTTCTTTTACTTGGAAGTTTTAAAGCTTTTTATTTGGGCTGTTGGCATTGTATATCTTTCTGACATTATTTTCAATATCTTGTGCCTCTACACTAATTGCTTTCATATATAAAAGTAGGAGAGGGTACAGGATAAGAAGCAAGGACAAAGTTAAATCTAATCAGAAAGTACAAGTTTTAATTCTGCATTTCCATGTCAATATTCACCTGTTTCACTGCATAAAAGTGAGTTGGCTTAAAATCCAATTATTAAAACTGTTCATTAAGTAAATTTATCTTAAGATATATTGGATGGATTTTGGGAGAAAGAAAATGTCAAACTTTACCAATTATTAATATATTCACTTTTATTTTATCAGTTGATAAATACATCCAGTGTTTATTGTATGCCTGAGATCAAACAGGTACCATCCTAAGTGACCTCTCTATACAATATCTTATTTGATGTTCACAATATCCCTGCAAGGTCAGTAAGAGTGTCCCATTTTATAGATGAGGTACTAAGTTTTCCAGGAGGAAGCTTGCCTAAGGTCACATAAGCATTGGGGTCAGAATTCAAATTTATGATATGGAATCTAAAGCCTGCTTTTAAATCTGTATTGACCCATATTTTCCCCAAATGTCTCCAAAATCTAAATCCTGAAGTAACTTTTTTATGAAAGATAAATATTAAGTAAAATATATAAACAATATTTTTAGGTATTGTAGACATTTACAAGGAGAAATATTATAATTTAAAATGGATGATTTTAGAGATAACCCTATTATTAGAAGGAAAAAGACTAACAAAAACTTATTATTTAATATTTTAAATATGATATAAAGCCACAACTATTCTGAGAAATCTGATGTAAAATATCTATTAAATGTCAAGATATTTTATTCTCAATATTTGAGGTTTATTTTTAAAATGTTAATAGAAATAATTAAAACTTATGAGGGTTAACTGTGTCAGGTACCACTCTAAGCACTTCACATGTATTGACACTGTTAATAGTCACAGCAATGTCATAGGACAGTTAATATTATCATACTAATTTTCAGATGAAGAACCTAAAGCCTAGAGAGGTTTACTAAATTAAATTAATAAGGTTCCACAGTTAAGTGAGTAACAGGGCTAGAATTTAAACCTAGGCAGCCTGATGTATTAACCACTACCTTATACTGCTGTATCTAACGAGTAAGTGCTAATACCTTGAAAAGTTAGCAAAATATAAGGATTAAAGTACTATTTTTTACCACAGTGTTAAACGTGTTGAAATTTCTCAGATCATTCCATGTCTATAATAAATTCAATACTTATTTTATTTATTTTACTTCCGGGATGTCGTGCCCCTCCATTTTGTCCCCATAAAACCAAAATGAAACAGAGATAGATTACTCAACATCTCATTTTGTGATAATGATGTAGTTCTATTGTTCTCATCATCTAACAAGAAATTCCTGATTCAGGGTAGAGTTCTACATGTATAACTCATTAAAAATAATTTCATATTTTCATCTAATATGTATCAATTACATGTAAGTTATAATATTTTATTTCCAGACATAGTTATATATACTTTCCATAGATACTTTCCCCATTGATAAATGAAATTTTCTTTTTATTCATTTTATTTGGCTTCCATGCACAAGAATTATGTGATTCATGCTTTTCCTTAGGTATATTCAGGTTGTCATTCAAACATTTTGGTTAATTCACTACTTGACACCCCAATGTTTTGGAAGCTAACAAAAGTCAGTGTGGGTACTTATTTATTAATTAGCTAACATCTTGTAAAATAATGCATTTAAAATATATGTTACAAATTTATACAAATATTCATTATTGCCTATTTGGTAGTAGAAACCCTACAATAATAATAAAGATTAACCCTTTTTTCTCTCTTGCCAAATTTCTTATGAAAATTTCCTTGTCTTTTATTTTAGCACCTGAACCAACACTTAGAACATAGTATGTGCTCAATAATCATTTTTTTAAAAACTTAAATTGTATTTAAGTCTATGATTTAAAAACCTTTCCTCATTAACTGAAATATAATTCCACTTTCTCTGCTTAACAGCTCTTTCTGCTTTAGCAGAATTTCTTCCCTTTGCTTAGAAAATTAATAAAAAATGATTCTTGTGTCAGAACAGCCTTTGAGCAAAAACAGTGAAAATAAACCAAATATACAATAATTTAGCATTTTATAAAATGTATTTTCCAGAGATAAAGTAAATCCTCTCTTGCACTTATCTCTATGCCATTATGCCCCAAGTGTAGAATGAGTAACTTGGATTATAGCAGAGATGATTGTGGTTGTTTTGGATTTACAGAATATTGATTTATAGAGGGATACTCTAATTTCCTTGAGCAATATCTAACATCTCTTCTGATCTATCCATCATTTCCTCTGATAAGTTCTTACTATGCAGATGATAGGTCTTTATCATTTTCACACATTCAATCTCCTTCTTTAACAAAGAGAGAAGAGACAGTAGACTAAGACATTTACTAGGCAATATTACTTATCTAGAATTTAATAATACAGCTTTGTTTTTATGGTATTTATATTTTATGATTATGGTCTATTTGTGACAAGCTCCTCTGGTTTTCCATTTATGATTGTGAAATAAGATTTCCTCTTCAAATACATATGAATTAAAATGTGGTTTATTTAAGAAATGTAAAAGTAAATAATAGTTCAATGATATGGTATTTGAAGGTAATATGTGAAAGATTGAAATTTGGGAGACTTAGCCATATATCAGTAGAATAATCAGCATAATAATTATGATATGTAAATATCTACATTCTAGAGCATAATAATAATGATTTCCTCCAATTACTAATGAGGAAAGAAAAAGTAACAGTAATGTAATAGCATATATGTGGTAATGGACATAGCTTGTAAGCGGTGTTGAATATTGGAAAATTCACCATGCCATTGAATAGAAAAGGCATTTACTGGAAAAAGAGTGAACTATTTTAGGTACTTGTAGAATTTTTCTTAGTTTTAAAATTTTGTTTGCTTTTTAATCACAAATGTAAGAGTCCACAAAAGAAAGTAGAAGAGGAAAAAAGAGATTTCATTTTAAGAGACACTGAATGGAATTTAGATTTTCTTGAGTTATAGTATAACTGCTACCTGGGAAAAACTACTTTAAAATTAAACGCAATCACAGTAATACCAGAGAAAAGATAACGATATATTTCTTATATCTATACATGCAAATGTTTATATATTAATATTGGGGGTCAAAATTGGTATATTCAAAATATATGAAATATAAAGATAAATTAACTATTTGATATGATTATTCAATAAGAAGAGGTTTTATATAATTAGACAGACTTCCTAAATGTTTATGGGCAGTAAGTATGTGCCAACTTACATAGAAAATATTGATCAACCATATAGCCTCTCTGAGGATTGAAAAGAAATCAGCGTAAGCTGTTAAAATCTTATAAATACTATGTTCCTGGCAGTTATTACTTCCTTGATTGGTTCCTGAGATTGTTGAAAATCTTTATTGGCAATACGATTATCTCAAAGTACAAATTATTTTCAATTAATTATTATTGATTAAGATAGAGTAGTATAATGAATTGGACTTTTGCTTTGTAACTAATAGATTTATTTATTTATTTGTTGAGCAATTTTATGTTTACAGAAAAATTGATTGGAAAGTGCAATGTTGCATATATCCCGTTACCATCTCCCCAATTTCCCTGATTATTAACATCTTGCATTAGTTTGGTACATTTGTTACAGTTGATGAGCTAATATTGATATGTTGCTGTTAACCAAAGTCCATACTTTACGTTAGTGTTCACTCTTGGTGTTGTATAATACATTCTATGTGTTTTGACAAATGTATAGTGATATGTATGTACCATTACACCATAATAATTTCACTTCCCTAAATATGCCCATGCTCCATCTATCCTCCCTCAAGCCTGTGGCAACCGTTGATCTTTTTACTGTCTTCATAGTTTTGCCTTTTCCAGAATATCATATAGTTGGAATGTATGTAGCCTTTTCAAATTGGTTTCTTTCACTTAGCAATATGTGCTTAAGGTTCCTGCATGTCACATCATGATTTGATAGCTCATTTCTTTTTATCACTGAATATTCCATTGTATGGAAGTACCACACTTTATTTATCCATTCATCTGTTGAAGAACGTCTTGGTTGATTCTGTCTTGGTTGATTCCATCTTGGTTGATTGTTTTGGCAATTTTTGTTATAAGCATCTGTGCGCAGAATTTTGTGTGGACATAAGTTTTCAACTCATTTGGGTAAATATCAAAGAGTGGTATCATTGGATCATTTGGTAAGAATACATTTAATTTCGTAAAAAACTTCCAGACTATCTTCGAAAATGGCTGTACCATTTCTCATATACATTGTGTACAAGTATGCACACCAGTATTCGCCTATTTGTCTCTCCAATTTTGGGGAAATATATTGCCTTGTGACCTCACTTTTCTGGTGTATCTAAGAAGAGTTGTTGATTTTCCATTTGCTCAGTTTTTATCTTATTGTAAGGGTGAGAATGACAACCTCCAGGGTATGTGAATAGAACTCATGAATTAGAGTTTTGAAATATAAATTTATGGTATTACTTTTGTTTGTTTTGCTTCCTATTTAACCTTTTTTTTAGCTATTAAAGATGGGTTCTCTTTTTGTAATAAAATATACTGCAAAAGAAATTTAGATAATCTACCAATTTGCATTGTGTTAAATGTTCACATATTTTTCCAACACAATAAAAAATTAAACATAAAAATTCCATACTTACAAGTTGGCTATTATAATAACATTGAAAGCCTCCTTTACTTGCAAGATGAAAGCTCATTTAAATTTTATTGTTCTTTTTACAAATTTTAAAATTTGAAGCCTGAGATATTAAAGTTCCTCTGTTTAGTATAATTTAAATGCCTTTTCTGGCACACTCATGAACAGTATTAACTTGATGTATAAAAATAGGGAACATCTATCACCAGGGGACAGTGCCCTATAGATAATATTCATGGATATTTTTCTTATAGTGGAAGAAAGTTTTAATTTGCTTATTTTCACACTTACTATGTATTGATTTGAGCATTTTTGCAGTTTAGAAATTTGAATACAGGATGTGGATGGTTTAAACACTGACAAATAGACAAGGATCAATTTGAGATTTAGGATAATTGAAAAATATTAATAATATTAATAAATATGGAGGTATAAATTTCTTGGCAAATTCAAGACTATTAATATTATTGTCATGTTTATATTTTATGGTATGCATACAATAGGCTACTTTGTCAATGGTGTTGCACTGGTTGATTTCAACATCAAAAATTGGCTTTGATAGAGAGCATAAGAAAAAAAATTACCCTCAAAGCTGATGTTATTATTTTATATAGGGAGTAAAATAAATATAAAATGTATTTGTAGAATTAAATAATTATTGCTAAAGATTAAAAATTCCACAGTGTTCAAGGACACAGGATTTTAAGGGGTTTTAATATGGATCTTGCATGCATATACTTATTTATAGCCCATCTTGTTTTAAATAAGATTTAAGCTGCTTGTCAAAATACTGACTGCTTTAGATAGGCCTGAGGTGAAGTGTCCTCTGGTTGTTTGCCTCCCTGTGTTGAACTGAAGAAAGGAAGGGAATCCATAACCTGGAGAAAGAATATTTGCTTCCTGATACCATCTACACAATATATTTTGTCCTCATGACTGGGCCATTTTAAAATATACATCAGTGATATATAGTTCTGAATTTACTTTGTATTTTATTTTCTGTGTAAATATTCAAGTAAAAAGGATGGCTGGAAGGTTACTAAACTATCCCCATAATTCTACTACTTATTAGCTGAAATAATTTTAACTCATAAATATATTTTAATTTTAAAAAATCCTTAATTTTTGAGTTTCCTCCCTTAGTATTCCTTTTGAATATTGAGATAAGTAAAGACTTTGTTTTTGTTTGAAATTCTTTTGAGTACTAATTATTGATTTGCTGAGGTATAAAATGAATTCTGACATACAAACAATATTTGCTTCAAAAATGAATGAATGTTACACTGTGACGAGTTATGTTAACTTTAAATTTTGTTGTTATCAAGTCATTGGAGAAAATGCAATATGGGGATATTTTTGCCCTGTTGATTATCTTAGGTATAGTCTTATTTAAAAGAGTTTCAAATGCTAATAAGAAAAATAGTATGCAGAAACTTATTCCAGATTAACTTTTACATTAATTTAAATATGTGATATTAATGAGATAACTGATTTTTTCCATTGTTTCAATTTTTTAGGGAAAATATCCATTTGTCTTGTTTTTGTTTAAACTTGCCTTCCTTTGATTTTGCTAATCTGAAGTTAATTATTTGGTGAGCCCTCCAACATATTCTACTGGAGTTAACAATTGCCCGTAATATAAATGAGTTCAATGTTCTGATTAAGTTATATGCAGTGGGAAGCACTGAAGCACCAGTGGTATAAAATCAGCTTAAGACAATATTTATGACTTGATAATAGCTATATAACAGTTTATACGCCTGAATACTTTTGGTTTTCCTATAAAGATTACCAATACTTGAAATTTAGCAAAGTTGCTCATTTTATAGTGTGCTTAAAAAAGGTCTGCTTAAAAAAAGGAACTCATCATAGTGGTCATACAGTGGTCACACAGTTTCCCATACAATGGTCAATACTGGATTCTTAGACCGAATAATTGATGCTATATATTAATGGTAACAGATGTAATTGCTCCACTATGAGAAATATAAAGTGAAATAAGAGGTTAACCACTTGAGAGGCAATTCACTTAAACTAACAAAATGTATTGAGCATCTACCATGTGCCACCACCCTTCTGGCCACTGGAGATGCAGAAATGAACACGAGATAAGGATTTCCTGTACCCTTAGAGCTGAAATCTAGAGGAAGGATGGGGGGGTAGACTGTAATCAAACATAGTAATATACAATCTGGTAATATTCAGTGCTATGTGGAAAAATTAAGCAGTGGATGGGGAAAAGGGTGAGAGAAAGCTGTATCAGATTAGGGGAGTCAGGAAATTCTCCCATAGAGGCAAGAATGAAGGGGAACAGGGAGCCAATATGAAAGTCTGGGGAACAGCGTTCCTCACAAAAGCAACAGCAAATGCAGGGGCAGTGCTCGCATCTAATGTGAAACAATGACTGGTACGTGTATGGTGCCAAAGGCTGGTACCTATTGAAATTGTATGAACATTGCATTGTTTTAGAATAGTTTTCTGTTTTTTTTTTTTTTTTTAAGGTAAATTCAAAATAGCCTGTGAGGTATTGCTTGTTATTAATAATGGAAAACAACAAAATCTAAAATAATAAGCATCTCAGATCTCATAATTTGGTTGAGGAGGGGGTGTCAGCCCATAGAAAAGGACTGAGAAATCTTGCTTTGCTGTAGTAAGGAAAAAGGCAAAATAATCTTCACTTTGCTTGAGGAAATTACATGATGCTGATTATTGGGAATAATCTCATGTCCAGCAATAAACATCAACAAGAATAGTAGTCATAGTAGTACTAGCAGGGGCAGTGACAATGGTGGTTGTGGTCATTTTAGTGCCAGTAGACAGACTTGAAAGAATACCATCTATGTGCTAGGAACAGTGTCAAGTGAGAACTTACCTGATCTCTTTTATTTCCCAAAACAAACTTTAAGGTATATGCCAATTTTATCCCTGTTTTACAGGTGAAGATACTGAAGCTAGAAGAGTTAAGTAGCTGTCTTAAGTATCAGAAAATTTTCAAAGTGAGGACTTAAACTCTGCATCTAACCCCCCAGTCTATGCTATGTTTTGGATAATTTTTTATTTCTTTTTAAAATTTAACTACAGTTGATTTACAATATTGTGTTAGTTTTAGGCATACAACTTCAAATTCTTTTTCATTATAGGTTATTACAAGATACTGAATATAGTTCCATGTGCTATACAATAAATCCTTCCTGTTTATTTTATATATAGCAATATATATCTATTAATCCCATACTCCTAATTATGCTATACTATTTTTAAGGCAAGATATCACACATTTTGATTAATCATACAGTGGCATCAGTTTGAAATTTAAAATTGAAAGAGTATATAGTAAGGGTTTTTTAAATCTTTTTTTTTAAATTGAATTACAGTTAATGTACAATGTTGTGTTAGTTTCAGGTGTGTGTGTGTGTGTGTGTGTACACATACATATATACATTCTTCTTGAGTCTTTTCCATTACAGGTTGTTACAAGATACTGAGTATAGTTCCCTGTGCTATACAGTAGGTCCTTGTTTATCTGTTTTATATGTAGTAGTGTGTATGTGTTACTCCCAAACTCCTAATTTATCTCTCCCCCCCATCCCCTTTGGTAACCATAAGTTTGTTTTGTCTGTGAGTCTATTTCTGACAGACTCACAGACAAAGAGAACCTGATTCCACCAGCTCCAATCTTCTTTCTCAATATCGCCTTGGCTATTCGGGGTCTTTTGTGTTTCCATACAAATTTTAAAAGTTTTCTGTTCTAGTTCTGTGAAAAATGCCATTGGAAATTTGATAGAAATTGAATTGAATCTGTAAATTGCCTTGGGTAATATGGTCATTTAAACAATATTGATTCTTCCATTCCAAGAACATGGTATATCTTTCCATCTGTTTGTGTCATCTTCACTTTCTTTCATCAATGTCTTAGAGTTTTCAGCGTACAGGCCTTTGCCTCCTTAGGTAGGTTTATTCCTCGGTATTTCATTCTTTTTGATGAGATGGTAAATGGGATTGTTTCCTTAATTTATCTTTCTAACATTTCATTGTTAGCATACAGAAATGCAACAGAATTCTCTATATTAATTTTGTACCCAGCAACTTTCCTGAATTCATTGATGAGCTCTAGTAATTTTCTGGTAGTGTCTTTAGGATTTTCTATGTATAGTATTATGTCATCTGCAAACAGTGACAGTTTAACTTCTTGTTTTCCAATTTGGATTCATTTTATCTCTTTTTCTTCTCTGATTGCTGTGGAATTCTCAGTTTTATAGTTGGCTATGCTATATATTTGATGTGTGAGAAAGACACTTACGTATGCTGAGTCTGGAAAATGAGCATACCAATGCCATTTTTCTTTTTTTCTTTCTTTTTTATTGTATGATTCCATTTATATGAAAGACTCAGAATAGGCAAATCTATAGAGACAAAAAGTAGATTAGATTAATTTTATAGCATAAATAGAGTCTTTTATAAAAATTTAAAAAATTGAGTTAAAATGTTATATTAGTTTCAGGTGTACTCTATAATGATTCAGTATTTTTATAGATTATACTTCATTTAAAGTTACTACAAAATAATGGCTATATGTTCCTGTGCTGTACAATATATCCTTGTTACTTATTTATTTTATACATAGTAGTTAGTATTTTTTTCTTTTAACTTTTATTTTATATTGGAGTATAGTCAATTAACAATGTTGTGTTAGTTTCAGGTGTACAGCAAAGTGGTTCAGTTATATTTATACATGTATCTGTTCTTTTTCAAATTCTTTTCCCAATTAGGTTGTTACAGAATATTGAGCAGAGTTCCCTGTGGTATACAGTAGGTCCTTGTTGGTTATCCATTTTAAATATAACAGTGTGTACATGTCAATCCCAAACTCCCTAACCATCCCTCCCCCCACTTCCCCCCAGTAACCATAAATTTGTTCTCTAAGTCTGTGAGTCTGTCTCTGTTTTGTAAATAAGTTCACTTGCATCATTTTTTTTAGATTCCGCGTATGAGTAATATCATACAATATTTCCCTTTCTCTGTCTGACTTACCTCACTCAGTATGACAATCTCTAGGTCCATCCATGTTGCTGCAAATGGCATTATTTCATTCTTTTTAATTGCTGAGTAATAGTCCATTTTGTATATATGTACCAAATCTTCTTTATCCATTCTTCTGTCAGTGGACACTTAGGTTGCTTCCATGTCTTGGCTATTGTAAACAGTGCTGCAGTGAACATTGGGGTGCATGTATCCCTTCGGACCATGTTTTTCTCTGGGTAAATGCCCAGGAGTGGGATTGCAGGATCATATGGTAGCTCTATTTTTAGTTTTCTGAGGAACCTCCATACTGTTTTTCTGAGGAAACTCCATGCAGTTTTGCACCAACTTACATTCCCACCAACAGTGTAAGAGGGTTCCCTTCTCTCCACACCCTCTCCAGCATTTATTGTTTCTGGATTTTTTTGATGATAACCATTCTGACTGGTGTGAGGTTATATCTCATTGTAGTTTTGATTTTCATTTCTCTAATAATTAACGGTGTTGAACATCTTTTCATGTGCCTCTTGGCCATCTGTATGTCTTCTTTGGAAAAATGTCTATTTAGGTCTTCTGCCCACTCTTTGATTGTGTTGTTTGTTTTGATGATATTAAGCTGCATGAGCTGTTTGTAGATTTTGGAGACTAATCTCTTGTTGGTCACATCATTTGCAAACATTTTCTCCCATCCTGTGGATTGTCTTTTTGTTTTGTTTATGGTTTCCTTTGCTGTGCAAAAGCTTTTGAGTTTAATTAGGTTCCATTTGTTTATTTTTGTTTTTATTCCCATTACTCTGGGAGATGGATTGAAAAAGATATTGCGGTGATTTATGTCAGAGAGTGTTCTGCCTGTGTTTTCCACTAAGAGTTTTATAGTGTCTGGTCTCACACTTAGGTCTTTAATCCATTTTGAGTTTATTTTTGTGTATGGTATTAAAGAAAGTTCTAATTTCATTTTTTTACATGTAGCTGTCCAGTTTTCCCAGCACAGTTTTTGAAGAAACTGTCTTTCCTCCATTGCATAGTCTTGCCTCTTTTTTTGTAGATTAATTGAACATAAGTGCATGGGTTTATTTCTGGGCTTTGTATCCTGTTCCATTAATCTATATTTCTATTTTTGTGCCAGTACCATACTGTTTTGATGACTATAGCTTTGTAGTATAGTCTGAAGTCAGGGAGCCTAATTCCTCCAGCTCCATTTTTCTTTCTGAAGATTGCCTTGGCTATTCAGGGTCTTTTTGTCTCCATACAAATTTTACGTTTTTTTGTTCTAGTTCTATGAAAAGTGCCATTGGTAATTTGATAGGGATTGCATTGAATCTGTAGATTGCCTTTCGTAGTATAGTCATTTTGACAATATTGATTCTTCCAATCCAAGAACATGGTATATCTTTCCATCTGTTTGTATTGTCTTCAGTTTCTTTCATGAGCATCTTATAGTTTTCAGAGTACAGGTCTTTTGTCTCCTTAGGTAGGTTTATTCCTAGATATTTTATTCTTTTTGATGCGATGGTATATGGGATTGTTTCTTGAATTTCTCTTTCTGACTTTTCATTGTTAGTGTATAGAAATGCAACAGCTTTCTGTGTATTAATTTTGTAACCTGCAACTTTACCAAATTCATTGATGAGCTCTGGTGGTGTTCTGGTAGCATCTTTAGGATTTTCTATGTATAGTATTATGTCATCTGCAAACAGTGACAGTTTAACTTCTTGTTTGGATTCCTTTTATTTGGATTCCTTTTATTTCTTTTTCTTCTCTGATTGCTGTGGAACTCTGAGTTTTACAGCTGGCTATGCTATATATTTGATGTGTGAGAAAGACACTTCTTTATGCTGAGTCTGAAAAATGAGCATACCGTGCCATTTTTCTTCCAGATTTGTTCTGATAAACAAATGAGTAAATGTGTATAAAATAATATAAAACATTATTTTTAAATTATTTATACTCAGTATACCTTAAGATAACTCTTTTCAAAGCTATTCAATGTGTTATGTGCTGAGGGTAAAAACAGGAATTGTTTAGAGACCAACCTTCAAGCAACACAAATAAATAAGTAAATTAAATTATGGTCTATATAACTGTGCAAAAAAAAAAAAAAAAAGGATGTCAGACAACCATTCAGGTTTAATGAACATAGTAGACATATGCAATTTGTTACCACCAAGCTACACTCTTCTGGCAGAAGATCCATTTCTTCACTAATCCCAGATCCCTGAGTTTTGGACAGGGCTTCCTCTACCCCTGGGCTCCAGGAATAGACACCATAACTCAGGCTCAGCCAATGAGAGGGCCATGGCTGTAGTGACTGATTTGGAAGAAAGGGTTACAACACAAGCCTAGATGAAGAGAGAAAGACAGGGAGAGAGAGCAAGGGAGAGAGGGAGAGAGAAAAGGAGGGAGCAAGAGAAAATGTTAATTTTTATCACACTGTTTCTAGCTTTTTTTGTCCATTGGGCATCTCATTTATATAAATCAACAAATTCCTGTCTGTTGAAAGCTACGTTGAGCTCATCTTCTGTTACCTGTAGTTGGAAATCCTGTCTAATAGGATAGAGGAGTTACATATGAGCTAGGAATTTTTTCTTCTTTTTTAATTTATTTTTTTCCCTGCATTGGGTCTTTGTTGCTGCACAGGCTTTCTCTAGTTGCAGTGAGCAGGGGCCACTCTTGTTTGCGGTGCACGGGCTTCTCATTGCAGTGGCCTCTCTTGTTGTGGAGTGCAGGCTCTAGGTGCACGGGCTTCAGTAGTTGCAGCACGCGACCTCAGTAGTTGCAGTACACAGGCTTAGTTGCTCCGTGGCATGTGGGATCATCCCGGACCAGGGATCAAACCCATGTCCTCTGCACTGGCAGGTGGATTCTTAACCACTGCACCACCAGGGAAGTCCGTGAGCTGGGAATTTTGAATACGCCAAGAAGACTGACTTAGACAGTGGGATTATGTGGATTAATTTAAGATGAAAAGCTAAGGTTGGAGTTGATGAGATGCTCTTAATTTTCTCAAGAAGGTTGGTATTTAAGCAAGGTCTTGAAGAGCAAAATCCAGACAGATGACACCAAAACTTATCATGGAGAAGGGGGACAGTCTAGTAGACACTAGGCAGGGAACTAATATTTTACAGGTACATTTTGTTAGCTTAATGAGGAAATTGCTTATTCATTCTTATTAATTTAACCAAATATATATTAAGAGATTCATTAAATCTTAAAAGTTTAAGGGAGTTTTGATATCTTTTATGGTCTAGCACAAATAATTAGAAAGGGTGACATGATGTGAATTTTGCTGTAGGAAGAAACTTCCTGGTGCAGAAAGAAAAATGGACGGTAGGTATGGGAGATTACAGCAAGCAACATCCACAGAAACTTTTAAATGTAGTTAAATTAATTTTAAAAATTTTTGATAAAGAAAGATTATTGCTGAAGTGACAGATGATCAAAGTCTTCACTAGCATAGCAGAAATGGGAATGGATAAAATTAAGAAAGATCTGGGAGACATTGTGGAGAAAGAATCAACAGAACTGGAGAACTAAAAAGATGTAGGGTATGACAGAGATGGAGTATGTTTCCATGGAGATTTAAGAGAGTGGCAGATTTACTAACAGAGGCAAAAAATAGAGAATGAGGAACATATTAACAGGTAAGAGTGATGTATATAAGGACACTGATTAATGCAGCTTTGGAACATGGGTTTGAAGGACCTGAAGCATTCTTGCTGTGAAGACCAGCATTCATTCATGCATCATTTAAAAATATTTATTGAGCACCTCACTATGAGCTAAGTACTTCTTTAGACAAATTTTCAGCTCTCATGGGCCTTATATTCTAGTGGTGAGATGCAGAAAACAAACAACTAAATGAATAAATATATACTATATCAGTTAGCGAAAAATTGGTTATTGGTTCCCTCATGTGTTGGATGTCTTTGAATCCCATGACCTCCATCTAACCCACCTATTATCCGTGGAACATCTTTTGGAACTGGTTCTTAAGTAGTAGTTATGAATATTTTATAAAGAGCTCTGTGAATGGCAAACATTCTAAAGCAAGCCCTGGTAAGTCTAGCGTGATTTCAGGAAATGTTTTGAATAGTCAACATGTCTTCCTTATTTGGTTAGTTTGGATGGCATTTATTCTTAGCTTCTGTTATTATATAAACTATATGGGAATAAATGCAGTATGTACAATTTTCTTGTGTGGATAATGGTAAAAATAATGATAATATTTTTCCATGGGTAGATGAATCTTAGGGAAATAATTTCTTAGCTTGTATGAAGTAATTTTGTTTCATTGTTGTCATTCCCTTCTATTTTCTCCCTAGGATGCCAGATGAGATAACTAGAATTCTTATGTCAAGCATGTGGTCAGACCCATAACTTACACTGAGGTTTGTTCTTGTTCATTAGCAGCTAATATTAAATTCAATGTTTTCAAATATTTACTCACAGTAATATGCTCCATTTGGTCTACACTGTGATTTTTGGCTCCTACTTAATAATAGTTCTATGCCCCTTAGCAAATATAACAGCAGGAAGACCATAATGTTCAAAACAACAGACTTGTTAAATATGTAGTATATTTTTTCTTTTCTATTTTCCTTTACCAGCTTCATATTGCTTCTGGAATTCTTGGCAGATTTACACACTTTTTTTTACTGTTTAAAAGCATACATTTTAGTTGTTTCCCTTTTCAGAACATGTAAGATCTATGTTATATGAACAGCTTTCATCATGATTCATTTTGGTGGGGGGAACTTAATTCACCTCCCCCGTTGTCTCCAGGCTTCATTATTGCAATATACTTTTACTGATCAAGCACTTGCATTTAAAATATTTTCATTTAGTAGTGATTTCATTACTTTAATTGGTCTTATACTAGAGAGAAAAAAGAAAAAGAGAATGACTATAAAGCTCACAAATTTTTTTCCTTGCATAAAGTGTAAAATTGGTTCCTATTTCAGAATTAATGTGTTTACTCTGTTGGGGGTCTAGCCAACTTGTCAATACAATACAAATATGGAGTCAACTAGAAATGAAAAAGAAACATGAAGAGGTGCTGAGGATAAGGAGATGACTCCTAAATCCTACCATAAAACATGAAGAGGTGCTGAGGATAAGGAGATGACTCCTAAATCCTACCATAGTGGGAAAACACAGAATTCCTCTGCGATAGATTGCTTTATTGTTTCCAGCAATCCTCTCTCTTTCATGTAAGAGCGTTCTAAATCCCCTTTCATTGCCACGTGACTTTGGTTTAGGCTCGGTAATCCATTTTGGCCAATGGAATGTGAGTGGATATAATTTATGTCACATCTCAGCCGAAGGTTAATGGGCATTGCTAGGTTCTGCCAGTTATTTTGCTTTTTTCCCTGTGCCATGAAAATGGCATATCCCAAAGAGGAGTGCTCCTTCAGCCTGGGGAATAGAACAAGATCAGAGATCGGAGATTAGATCGGAGATGCAGCAGACATGTAATATGAGAGAAACACTTGCTATTGTTAAGTCACTGAGATTTGGGGGTTATTTGTTACTACACCAAAGTGGAATAATATAAATCTTCATTTTTGCAATCTGTAGAAATTTTTGAGCAATTCCTCTTTTTGCTATCATTGTCTCCAGAATAATAGTTTCAGGTTTTAAGTTCCTTGAAGTTCTTTAAATTTCTTTTTCCGGTGTATCTTCCACAAAGTAGTTTGTTAACAATTGTTTTAAGAGTTAATAATTTAATGAATAGATGGAAGATTAATCATCAGTTAGACAAACCCTTTCAATTAGACATTATCCAGATCAAAAGTACCTCATATTGTCTCAATCAGTAGCTTTTGAATTTTGGATTACTAAACTATTACTTCAAAATGTATTATAATTATTGTGATTTCTTAAAATTGATACTAAGTTGTTTAATTCCATAACTGTGTAGACCATGTGCTCTGTAAATGCCTGTTAAAAAGGCTAATGAATTTGGGATAGAAAATGTTAACTGTCCAAATTCCACTACAGAATATGTCCATATTTATAAATTTTGGCTGAGAAAACCTATTTTCTAGTTATTGAATATTTCATTAAATAACATTTGATAGATAATACACAAATCTCTAACATTCAAGGAATTAGCATGAAGTAAAATGTATATTTTACTTGAATCATGTTCTAAAGCAGACCAGAAAATGTAATTGAGAAATATAGGAACCAAAGCTCAAGCCATACCAAACCCAAATGTATCATTTCTTATACTGGTGTAACAGAGTTAATAATTTCCGTTCTGGACAATCTCTAGTTCCAAGCAATTTACAATCTCATAAATCAAAACACACTGTCAGTCTCAGACTATGTGATCTCTTCTGTACACGAAAGAAGAAATCTCTTCTACCCGTGACCAGCACCATAAAACTTAATACCCTAATGGCTAAGGCTACTCATTCTGATCACAAGAGTTTTTAAAAGAAGAGGCGGGGGCGGGGGGGACATAAGAAGAGCAGGACAAGCTTCAGAAACATTCAGAATTCCACAATATAAGGATGAGTTGTGCTTTTGCCCTCAAAGCAATGCAGGCTTATTTGTAAGTTTTCTACAATAAACCAAAATGTTTGTAAAAAGGGATAATACATTTAAAATTACCTTGAACATGTTCTATAGGTATCTATGTGTCTGTATAGCTTTTGATTAATTGCGTCATTGATTAAAAGTATAACCAAGTCCCTATATATGTCAAGAACTTGGTGCTTCTACAAAACAAGCTTTACCATCCTTTCTTATCACACTACTTAAACTTGGAAATATGATAACCACCATGTACTAGAGGTTTGTTCTTCTAATATTCTAAAATACACAGTGTATACAATTTTAACCACAGGTAGGATAACCTCATGCTACCATAATCAGCAGAACATCTTGATTTATCTGTCTTCCAATTACCCATATCATATAAGCTCATCTCACTATAGACAAAAATAGAGTTAGTTCCAAGATCCAGGTACAGTTTGATTTAGCTTCTTTTACCTTTTCTAGTAATACATGGCAAATATAATTTTTCTTCTGATACTGTATCTCCTTTCCTCTTTCTCAATTTCATTGCTCTTTTTAAAATTTGTTTTTAATTTATTATTAATAGTTTAATTCTCAAAATAGGTATCCTGTGGTATCAACAGAATCAGCAATCATGCAAAAGCTTATAGGAGTTACCTCTTATATGGCTAACATTCAAAAACTATATTTAAGTTCATTTAGTTTCCCTCAAAGGTCCAATAAACATAATGAAAACAGATAAAGGAGATAATTTATTAAGTCCTCTGCATGGAAGAGAATGGCTTCTCATGAATAGCAATATCTAAAATTGAACCTGTATACTCTGAATGAGAGAAACCACTGCAGGCATGATTATGAAGTACAATAGTAAGGCCATTTGTCAATATGAAGCCATGGAATGCTGAATATTTACAAAAATTTTTCCTATTACATGGGGTTCTAGTATATTAATGAAGCAGGATTTGAATCCTCAGGTGAAGTAAAAATAATTACCTTAAAGTTTGGGAAAGACAACTGGGGAAAGTACAAGTTTGCCTTGCTGGCCTGCGGGCACAAACGTTGAAACCTTTTGTACTTTTGCTTAAGATTTTTATTATTTGCTGTTTGGAACTTTATATAAGTTCATATTGGAAAAAATAGGATTTCTGTGTGTGTGTGGCATATAGGGAAGAAAATGTTGTAAGCCATCTCTTCCCAGTGCCCAAACATTTAGCTCTGTTACAAATGATAAAGGATATTCACTTACTGTGTATGAGTGCATTGTCCAATTAGATGGTAATTGTGTGTTGAGCTTTATAAAAACATTCTTAATCTAAGGTATCCCACTAGTTAATTCTTCAAGCTTCTCTAATCATTTCTCTCTCCCTATTTTTTCCCTGTTTCTCTTAGTGTTATCTCAAGTTTTTTTCAGGGAGACCTGAAGGTTAAATTTAGCAGATTAAAAAATTTGATACCAAATATGAGGTGTTTATTTGTACCTCCCAGACATTACTCCTTTTAAGCAAGCACCTCACCATTAGAGCAGATTCTTTGAATTTATTATTCTATTTCAATAAATTAAATTTCACTGGAACTATTCTATGATGTAAATAATAGTGAAACTTTAAAGGGCTCAAGACAAACACTTCAGTTTTATCTTTTAGAACTAACTACAGCTGCTTTTGTGCTACAACTGCAGAGTTGAGTTAAGACAGAAACCTTATGGCTTGCAAAGCCTAAAACATTTACTATCTTGTTCTGTATAGAAGAAAGTTTGCTAATCCCCATTATACTTATATGTTCATATTTGAAGGTGGGAGACAAGATTAAAATACATAAAGAGAAGATAAAGGAGCCTGAGTATTTCTTTTTGTTACATTGTAGGAAATTGTTGCCATCTTGAGGGACAACTATTAGGCACCATGCAGGGTGATTTTCACTTTTATAAATCACAGATATGCCTGTAATGGATCTCAGTATTAGACCCAATTTTAAAATCCCCAAACTGCTGTAGGAAGATTATGGAGGGTGGGTGAAGAAACGTGCAGTTTTTGTTAAAGAACCAGCTTTGGCTCACAGTGGGTAATCTATTCCTGTTCTACTTGCTGTAGCTGAAGTAAAATTTTTTGTTCAAGTTCCAGCTGCCATATAATGGATATTTGCCCTAAATATTGCTGGCTAATTTAGTCCTCTTTTGTGGGAGAGGATCCCAAGGAATCATTGTAAATAAATGATAGTAAATTGGAGCTTTACTGGAGGTTGGAAAACATAACACCTAGGTCTATAAAAATATTTGTAGTTTGGCTGAGTGAAGCCATGGTTGGTGGAAATGTATTGCAGGCAACTTATTCTACTTTTTGGAAAACTGTTAAAGTAACTTCTTCCTCTAATTGAGGAAACAATTTAAATCTTTAAAGAAACACACCAATAAATGTTTCTATTATATATTTCATGTGATTAAAATGTAATATGATATCAAGTTATGTTTTTCAAATGTATTTCTGAAATGATTTGAAATAATCAAAAGTACTTTTTTTGAAAAAATGCTATTAGGATAACAGATTATCATTTGGTGTAAGATAAAATTAGATAACATTCCTCACACCATATACAAATATAAACTCAAAATGACTCAGAGAACTAAATGTAAACAATGAAATTATAACTTCTAGAAAACAACAAGGGCATTAGTGAGGTGGATGGAGTTAGAGTCTGTCATACAGAGTGAAGTAAGTCAGAAAGAGAAAAACAAATACAGTATGCTAACACATATATATGGAATCTAAGGGAAAAAAAAAAAAAAAGGTCATGAAGAACCTAGTAGCAAGACGGGAATAAAGACACAGACCTACTAGAGAATGGACTTGAGGATATGGGGAGGGGGAGGGTTAAGATGTGACAGGGTGAGAGAGTGGCGTGGACATATATACACTAACAAATGTAAAATAGATAGCTAGTGGGAAGCAGCCGCATAGCACAGGGAGATCAGCTCGGTGCTTTGTAACCACCTAGAGGGGTGGGATAGGGAGGGTGGGAGGGAGGGAGATGCAAGAGGGAAGAGATATGGGAACATATGTATATGTATAACTGATTCACTTTGTTATAAAGCAGAAACTAACACACCATTGTAAAGCAATTATACTCCAATAAAGATGTTAAAAAAATTTTAAAAAAATTAAAAAAAAAACAAGGGCATATTCCTATGTAAGCTGGGTGTAAGGAAATGCTTTCTAAATTGATTCAATATTCAGACACAAGATAATTAAAGATAGCTAAATTTCACTAGATAGAAATAAAAACTTCTGCATGACAAAAGCACCCAAAGTAATGTCAAAAGCCAAAAATTGGGAGAAAATAGTTACAAAAGATATAAATAGAAGATTTCCCTAAATGGCTCTGAAATATGTGAAAAGATATGCATCTTTATTCATAATAAGAGCAGTAAAAAGTAAAACTACACTGAAATACCCATGATATTGGCAAAATTTCAAAAATTTAAAAATACACTCTGTTGGCAAAATTGTGGGTAAACAGGCATTCTCATACATTCCAGTTGGTAAAACCATATGGAACCATTTGGCCATATCTAAGAAAACTACTTGGGCATTTATCTTCCAACCCAGAAATCCTAATTCTTGGAGTTTATCCTGAAGATACATACCCAATACTACAAAAATATATATACACAGGGTTTTTCACTGAAGCATTATTCATAGTTGTAAAATATTGGAAATTACTAAAACATCCAAACTTAGGTGATTAGTTGAATACTCTATGATAAATACATATAATGGAGCTTTATGCATCTGTAAAAAAGAATGAGAAAGATAATAAATAAATAAAAAATAAATAAAAAAATAAATAAAAAAATAACGTTAAGTGAAAAAGCAAAGTGCCAAGAGAAAATATATATTAAGTTTTAACTTAAAAAAAAAAAAAGAGGAATTAAATAAATACACACATACAGTCATTCCTTGGTATCTGCAGGGGATTGGTTCCCCATTTGGATACCAGAATTCAAGAATGCTCAAGTCCCTTATATAAAATGGTGTAGTATTTGCATATGACCTAAGCACTTCCTCCCTAATACTTTAAATCATCTCTAGATTACCTATAATACTTAATACAATGTAAATAGTTGCAAATACAATGTACATGCTATGTAAATAGTTGCCTGCATTCAACAAATTCAAGTTTTGTTTTTTTGGAACTTTCTGGAAAGTTACATTTTTTTTTTTCCAAATATTTTCAATCTGCTGTTGGTTGAATCCGTGGATGTGGAGCCTGTAGAAAAGGAG
The DNA here is from genome assembly GCF_028023285.1 of Balaenoptera ricei. Classification (NCBI taxonomy): domain Eukaryota; kingdom Metazoa; phylum Chordata; class Mammalia; order Artiodactyla; family Balaenopteridae; genus Balaenoptera; species Balaenoptera ricei. Next base: position 11,848,488 of record NC_082643.1, read on the forward strand.
GGCCAACTATATCTGCTTATTTGAATAAGAAGAAACAGGGTGAAGGCTAAACCAATACAAGTGGATGAAATACGGAGTAGGAGGAATAGGGGAGGGAGTGATACTTCTCTGAGTATACTTTTCTGTATAGTTTTGACTTTTAGATGGAGGTTAATGTTCTATATATTCAAAAATGAATTTAATGATCTGAATAAATGGCTATATAAAGAAAGACAGGAAATAAAAACATCCTAAAACTGAAAGCAAATATACACAAACACAATTTTATTCGTATGAATAACATAAGCAAGCTGAAGGAGAACAATTTTTTAAAAAGAAAACCTTAATTCAAGTAACTTGTGACTTTGGCTTTGACTATATGCCCTTTTATCCCATGGAGTGAGGGAGTAGTACATAAAAAGCTTTTTTAGGGGATTCGCTTATATTAGTTGTTTTGGTGAAGCCATACTGAAATTCTGAGATTATTTTATGTGTATTTTTGGAAGAAAAGAGATACAAATAGAAAATGGGGAAAGGCAAGGAAAGACCCCATGAAATACATTGGTATTAAAGTTATCATACATATATGGTATATATGTATATGTTTGTGATTATGTGTACACAAATACACAAGTATATACATATGTATAAATACATATATGCTTCTAGGCTCCTTCAGTGAACAGATTCCCATAGGACTTTCCATATATTTCTATTAGACAATTTATTGTGATATAAGTATTTGCTAATATCTCTGTTCTGTCACTATTCTATAAACTCTATGAAAGCAAATGCTATGTTTTATAATCTTTGTATTCTCAGAGCCTAAGGTTTTCCTGGCACATAATAGAATCCACGTCAATATTAGTATTGAATGATCTGAATAAATGGATGAGATTTATACTTATTTCAAACAGAAAGGATAGAGTCTGAGATACATTGTGACTCATTTAAAGATTCCAAATCCATTAAAACTGTCTCAACTTAATGTGGACTTATTGAGCCCTGGTGTCATCTCTGCAGCTATATTATTTTGGTTACCTTCTTAGACTCTGTGTTATCTTTGAATGTTCTCTCTCTCAAGTTGAGTCAGACTTGAAAGTCCTCGGATCCTACTTGCAGAAGACCTCTTCACCCATTCATTCCTCCCCTCAGCTTTTACCTTAGTCCAGGCCCTTTTATTCCTGAAGTATTCTAACAACCTCCTGTTTCTTCCCCCAACTATTGTTCCTCACTTACTACCCACCCTCCCCATTGAATATTCAGTCAATAGAACCCTGTTAGTTTAATCTTCAAAAAATGCCATATGCTATATTCTCTGCTCAAAAGACTGCATCATCCACTACCCCTAAATACCAATTTTTCACCTAGAACTCTTCTACTCATTCCTCAATGCACATGTCTATTGATTTCTCACTTATGCCTTCATTCCTACTGTTTGTTATGCCTGGAGTCATCTCCCTTCTCCAGTTAATTTTTAACCTTCTACCTTTATTTCAAGGATTATCTCTTCTTAGTGGTCATTTCTTTCTCTCTATAGCCCTATGTATCTCTTGCAATCACATGGTATTGTTGTATTTTTTATAATTCTTTTAGTTTACTTCTTCATATAGTTGTAAATTGAGTTTAGTGAATGTATTTGAACCTCTCTTCATCTGTGGACTGAGATTAGAGTTCATGCTATAGTAGATATTCAATAAATATATGTTAATGGTAGAACTATGTTTATATTTATGTTAAATTACAGTTCAAAGGTTATTAAAAGTAATTCTCCAAACAGAAGTCAAATGGTAAACATTTTCTTAATTTCACTATATATTTTATTAAATTCCTAATTAATGATACATTGTATTTGAATAAATGTTAAAATGGATAGATTTTATCTGTACAAAATTGCTTTGGTAAACAGTGTGTTTGAAGTACACTTTTAAAGAAATGGTGCCACTTCTCCAATGCTTAAAAAGAAATACCTCTTAAGAAATTCTCTCTTGAGAAAATCCTCTTCTCTATGTTTGTTTGCCTGTACCCACAACTTTAAAAGTGAATAAATGTAGGTATCTGCAAACAAACTGCTTCCATAAATAATGCAAGAACCACTTTGTGTGTGCATGCATAAGATGATTGTTGAAACAATGTAGTAGTCCCTCCATAAATTTTTGTGCTCTCAGAAAGGCTGTTCAAACATATTACTAAAAATTCTCATCTCATAGTGATGATTGAATCTGTGTGTCTAGAATTCACTTTAGCGAACACCTATACAGCAGAGATCTGATGATGTTTGGGGGAATTGAAATGAAGTACATGATTAAATAGGGAGAGCAATGGATTTCTTCTTTTAAGCAATGGTAAACATTACCAACATACATGCAGAGATTTATATGATGCACATTCTTCTAATTCTAGTTGTGCTGCATATGATAATAACAGCAAAAGCGTTACCATAATGAGTTAGAATACGCAGCACAATATTCTATATCAGTTACGAAGCAATGACATAAATTTAAACGTGCTATTTTAAAGCCGTGCACTTATATTTAAATATGTGTTAAATTCCTGTATGTCCTTAAATCTTTGGTAATTAATCAATAACATATATCTTTTGATCCTGGTAAGAGAAAAAAAAACTAAAATAAGTTTATAAATATCAAACATATAAGTGAACTATCCATACTATAAAATAACTTATTTCATTTGCATTAACTTTACTCTTTTTTTTGTCTGCCACCTGTCAGACAAAAACTGACTTTATTTAAACTAATTTAAATAAACTTTAAACTAATTTTTGACATTTTTAATATTTTAACATTTTTTTAAAATTTTATTCGAGTATACTTGATTTACAGTGTTGTGTTGGTTTCTGCTGTACAGCTAAGTGAATCAGTTATACATATACATATATCCACCCTTTTTTAGATTCTTTTCCCATATAGGTCATTACAAAGTATTGAGTAGAGTTCCCTGTGCTATACAGTAGGTCCTTATTAGTTATCTATTTTATATATAGTGGTGTGTATAAGTCAATCCCAATCTCCCAATTCATCCCCCCACCCCATTCCTCCTTGGTAATCATAAGTTTGTTTTCTACATCTGTGAATCTATTTCTGTTTTGTAAATAAGTTCATTTGTACCATTTTTTAGATTCCACATATAAGCGATAGCATGTAATATTTGTCTTTCTCTGTCTGACTTAATTCAGTATGACAATCTCTAGGTCCATCCATGTTGCTGCAAATGGCACTATTTCATTCTTTTTTATGACTGAGTAATATTCCATTGTATATATGTACCACGTCTTCTTTATCCATCCCTTTTCTCTTTAACAATCTTCTAGCCTTCTATTAGTTAGAAGAGGTATACTGATCACACCCATATTTAATAATTTCATCCTGGTTATATTTTAAATCATATTTATTTTCTTCTTGTGTGGTACACCTTCACCTTATGACTATTTTCTGAATGTTCTTCCATCTTCTTTAAGTTCTTCCCTACCTGATCACCCAGATTTTTATAAGGCATTTCAAATCAAATATCAGTGTTACCCATCTTTTTTTTTAGTAAAGGGCACATCAACTCCTGTTAACATATATCTGTAGATATTAGAAGTGAATGTGGGAAAATACACCATCTCTTTTTAACTGTTTCTGTGTATCAGCAAACTGAAAGAGATGTGTGAAGAATTTTTAAGAGATTCTTTATTTTAAAAAGTATTCCTTGCATAATCTTTTTCTCAGATAATTACATCTATGCTCTCTCCTTTCTTGATATCCATAGAAATATTAATATTTTGGACAATAACATACTTTAGAAACTAACTTATACTTCTAATATTAAAGTGTTAATAGTTTTATGCCTATTATGTCTCTGACATTATCCTGAGAAAACAAAAAGACAAGAAGGTAATTATAGGGTAACAGTGAATTAAAGGTGGACCTAAAAATAGATGCTAACTTATTTATACTTTTTCTTGCCATTGAACAATATATCAGCATGTTCATTATCAATGACATAAATACTAACTTCAATTTATATTACTTAATTAATTATTTATATAAAATTTATTTTCCCATTAAATAAACATGAAAGATGCCTAGTAATTTCATTTCACCAAATAAAGATAGGATTATCCCACTAATTAAGAATTTGGAAGATAAAGCATTAATTACATTTATGATTTCTGCTCAAATTAATAATTTTTATTAAATAATATTATATATAGGTATTTTTAAATTATCTTGTATATCTCCTAAATTCCATCTACAAAATTCTGCTAATATAATCTTTTTATCCTAACTTATTATTCTACATAGACTTATTTAAAGCTTCTGAGATTACCTCATATGGGAATTGAAAAGTAAGCAAGTTCTTGCCCATGTTACAACAAATAACTTCTAGCTGTCAAAGCACATCTCATGGTTTCCTGAATTGGATTCATTATTTCATTCATGGTTTCCTGAATTGGATTCATTATTTCATTCACTCTGCTTTGTTCAAAGGAAACCAGTTTACATATATTTACTATGCACTTCTTTTCAAACTGTATTGGTTTATCAGTTAGTTTTGAGTGATCTGCTACATTAGTAATCTTGGTATATGACTTATGCTGTCCATATGCTAAGCTCCAAGAGTCAGGAGATGTATTTGTTTGGTTCATTCCTATATTCCCAGCATCAGGCATGGTGGTGTCTATTAAGTGGATTCTCTTTGGCATATTGGTGACGATATATGTTGTCTTTGCATATATACATATGGTTGGGCTTATACTAGTATATGTGTATATATTACATATGATTTCACATATATTATATGAAATCAATATACATGTAGTAATAAGAATGCTTTCATTGGATTTATTCAATACTTATAGTGCTCTTTTTATTTTCTTTGCAAGGGTACACCTACACCTTCCACGTTGTCATCTGGTTAAGATTTACCAGTGATTTTATGCTGTCTGCATATGATAAATCTCCAGAAGTTAAGGAGAGTTTCTTAAAATACTTGTTAATCATTTATATTTTGATAGATTGTTTGCATTTTCTAGGAAGGGGCAAATTATTATAGAAAGCTCCTAATGAAAAAGAGAGATCAGTAAGGAAAGAATGAGATGACTAGAGCTGTTTAGCTTGTTTGCAGGAGTTTATTTCTAGATTAAGTAAGTTTTCCTGGATATAAAAACATATTTACTAGTAGTTTATCATAAAAAAATTTCTGAAACTATTCCCTAAAGGTATATATCATTAACAACATTGTACCAGATGATAAATAAGCATGACACTTGTTTGATTTCACATTCCTTGCCTATATTACGTTATAAATAAAAGTATTTTAAATATGTTTGTACAACATTTTAAAATTAATGAATGGGAGTTTACATTTTTTCTTGATATAATTCCTACCTAAATGACCTGTGTTATATGACAAAACAGCATGCAGAAGAAACTCTGTATATAATTCTCATGAATAAATGAGAAGATGAGGTCCAAAATGGGGTATCACTGACTTTCTGAAAACAAATAAGAATTTTTCCTTTATACATGTATATATTCTCTAGTGTTTATAATTATTTAGTTCTTTGGAGACATAGTCTTTTTATCACTCTTAGTTCCTTACTTAGTCTCAGAAATGTGTTTGTTATTTGAGTACCAATAGCAACATTCTAACCACTCACAGAATCATTTTCTTACTAATTACCTGTATTATAGTACAACTTTGTAAAGGAGTGCAAAAATTATGTAATGATTTATGGGTATTATTAAAGATTAGTTTAAAGATTAGCAATATACAGAGGTAATAAATATAGTGGGCTAAATTACCCAAACTAATTGGCAATATTAAATGTATGCATGCACACACACACACACACACACACACAAACTCACTATACAAATTAAAATTTTCTCCTTTTTGTTTCTTTGTGATATTTACTTCTTTTCTATATGAACTTGGACAGGAGGAGTAACTTCAAATTAAATTGAATCATACAAATACTTTCATGAAGATTTCTATCCATTGTACAATCCAGTTCAAGGTGAAACTATTGAGAATAACATAACCAATCCATATTTCTGGGTGTAAGAGGGATGTTTCAAATAATAATTGTATAAATATCTCTGAGTTTTTTATTTAGTGTCATATTAGCTTTATTGCATCCTCACACAGTTATATGAAGCAAGCATATTTTTTTGCTAGTAGTTAAAGTTTTGGAAATTTAGAAATAATGTGTTTATATAGACATCAGTATGGAGGGTGGTGGAAAGATGGTAATAAACTGATATGTTTCCATTTATTCCATAGGTCACCATGGTATTGTTGACCTAACACAAAAAGATTGCCAGTTATTCTCCAGCAAAAATGACTTTACTTGAGATTAGCAAAACCTCACATTTTGAGGTCTGCAACCATGGTTAACCCCATGCAGGTCTCCCCTCCCCCCAGAGACCTGACACAGCAAGGGAAAGAGAACTCTTAGAGAGGTGAAAAGAAGTTGGGAGGGCTTTTATAAAGAAAGAGTCCATTGAAGGAATTGAGAGTCTGGAGTACAGTGACTTTTCATTGGCTGAGTTGTTACAGTCTCATTGGCTGAGCTCTTGCCAGGCAAGAAGAAATCTTCCTTCTTCCTCTTGGGCTCTGCTCTGTGGCAGGGCATGAAAGCTCCTCCTTCAGATCTCCTGACTCTGTTTAACTGAGATTTTTGTTTATTATTTTTCTACAGTCTAAATGGGAATTTGCCATATTTTTGTGATGCATTAAGAGGCAGACATAGAATAAACCAGTCGTTCTCAAATATAAGGGTGCATTAGAATCACCTGGAGGGCTTGTTTAGCGCAATACAGAGATTGCTAGATTCCACCCACAGCATTTGATTTAGCAGGTCTGAGATGAGGAGAGAGAGAGTGCAGGTCTAAAAATTTCTCAGGTTTGTTGATGCTGCTTGATTTAAGAGCACGCTTTGCAAATCAAGAGAGTAAAGAATTTACAGTTTTCTATTAAAATGAGCACAAAACTATTTCTGCCCAGCAAATTTCAATCATGGATGGGGCTAACAGCCTTGCATTTTTCACATTAAAAGAAACTGACTAATGTATCTGAGTATTGATATTATTGATATGCTAAATATGCATTAAATAACACGATAGGAACCTGATCGGAACCTATTCAACTAGGTCTTTCTATCATGTTAAGTCTTGAGTTTAAAATAATTAATCAAAATCAGGAAAGACACCCCAGATTTTTTGGATTCCTTTCATAAATAAGGGGAGTATTTTCTGTATCATGAAATTCAAAGAATATCAGTAAAAATTAAAACCTATATTGAGTAGCTCTTGCTGAACTAAAACATGTATTTTTAAATGTTAGTGCCCATGATGGAATATTTAAATAAAAATCTATATTTATTTTTACTACACTATATTTTACAATGAAATCTACTTTTAAGAATCCAGATTCAGAAGACTGTCATCTAAAAGTAACCTTAAGACAAATGGATATTTGTCATCAGTCTTAAGAGGTGTTAGAGAAGGTTGATTTGTGTTGGTAAAATTTTGAGTGTGCTCTTGCAAACACCTGAGTGCTATTCAGCTTAATTGGGTTATAGCTCATGCTGAGTGTGCTTTCCCCCTGCTGTATCTAATTTCTTTTTTTCCCAATATTTTATTGTTTGGTTTTGGTTTTGGAGGTGTATAGAAATTAAAGAACTCTAATTTTTAAGAGCCCTAAAGGGAAGCATGCTTTTGTGTTAGTCATTTTTGTGAACACCTGTGCACTGTGAATTTAATTGGGTTACAGCTGGTGCTGAGGGAGAAGTCAACTACATGAGGGTTTGCAGGCTGACTAGAAACTTGACATGGCGTGTCATTGGGTTTTTTTTCCCTTTGCTTTTTCTTTCAATACACTTGCGAGTTGCTTGGATCTGAAAGAGTCTGTAGGCAAGCTGAATGGGGTTCTTATGATCCATGATTAGTATAGTAGCTGATACTGAATGGTGATGACCTCAGAAAAAGTCTATCTCCATTCTAAGATCATACGGTCCCTCAGTATAAGGTGATCCTAAACCTGGGAGACCATCTGGTCTACTTGTTTCCAGTAATTCAGGAACATTTATTATCATAGTTTGATTTTGAGAGATTAGCCTTACAATGATGTGAAGGTTTTCAGGGAAAAAAGACAAAGCACTTAATGTAACTCTGTATTTTTCTATTAAGTCAGTATCCTAGACAGCTGTAAATTAGCTCAGCAGTTAAATATTGGATGTGTGAAGGTCATTTTGGAACTAGGGGTAGGTGGCAATAGAGTGGTATTTCATAGCACCAAACATTAGAATCATTAATTAGATCACATTCATAGAAAACCATTTGTCTTGTTATTTCAAGGAAGTTTGCAAATGTAATAGGAATGAGTGTTTGTTTTAAATCTATTTTACATAACAAAAAGCAAAATAAGAAACAGCAGCTAAAATTAATGACATCTAAAAGAGTAGCTGAAGTATTCAATCATTAAAGTCATTTCTAATACATCAACTAAAAAGCATCTAGACTTACTGCTCTGTTACTTAAACTCTCTTTTTCTTTTTTTTGTATTATAGATTTAATCCCACTGCATTTTTCCCTTGCAAATTAAACTCTGATGAATGACCTATATTTTCTTCATACCCTCTGTGATAAATTAAGCATGTTGTATCTATCAAGAGATAAAAATATTTTAAAATTCAATAGCGCTATTAAAAAATACAGGTTATAAAGGAATAAGTGCAAGTATGGCCCTGATACTTCTTTCCTAATACTCTTGATCTGTGATTAAGTCAGTATTTCCCATTTTTATAAGAGAAAACTTTCAAAACGATATGGACCATGCATTTTGGTCAAATTTTTCAACCTGGTTTTCTTTGTGTGCTTATCTAACCAGTGAAGCTTCAGGAAGACCACTTGCTCTCAGGCACTCTCAGTGAGACTGAGCTTCTAACTGCTGGTCAGTTACACCAACAAAATGTCTCCCAGAACCAATACAGACAGGGGGTAAAACATGATGCTGGTGGCCTACTTTGTATTACACCTTTATGCAGCCCCATATATAGAGCTGTCTCTATTAAAATAGTGTAGCCATTACAAGAGGACAAACTCAGAAGAAGTGTTACTTGCTAGTGAAGACAGAGTGTAGGTTTAACTACTTTCCAAAATGGCACCCAATAGAGCATGCAGAGCTGCTGCTCAGCAGTGCCTTCTCATGGAAATAAGATAGATTTGTGGGCTGAGGTAGGTCTGAGGAGTCCTGATCAGAACAGGGGCAACTGAAGGATTTGAGGAGTCCACAGACTGAATGAACACAACAGGTGGACCACCTAATTTGTCCTGGATATCCGAGATTATCAAATTTATCCAGGGTTCTAGGGGGAAAAGTGAAAACAGAGTGTTTTGTGTGTCATAGGAATCTTACTCGTTTTATATTCATGAAAAGATGCTGGAGACTTTAAGGAATGCCAAATAAGTTGTGAGTAAATGAGGGGGAGAGAGAAATTCTCTGCTGGACTGATTACTCTTCTCCAAAGTAGGCAACTTGGTCGTAAGGAATTAAAGACTGTCTCAAGTTTTCACTTTTATAAAACTCAACTCAGTTTACTCCAGGTTCACAGATCCTAAGCTTTGTCCAATGTCATAAACAGCTATGGAATGTAGCCAGTCATTTTGGTACAGGAGAAAATACAAAGAATAAATGTTTGCTTGGCTCTTTATTCTGCCATTATGCCCCCGCTTCTTTATGCTGCGCCCAGATCCATGTATTAGTTTCTAGAGTAATTCAGCCATTGAGACTGAGACCTGTCACTTGAAATAAATATGAGTTATTTACGGAACCTGCTGCTTTTTAACACATTGCCTAAGGCAACTAACTGGGTTCTGTGAACTTTATGCAGGTATTATTGACCTGTTTTCTCTTACTGTAAAGTAAGTTTGTGATTATTATATGAAAGTAACCATTACGTAAGTGAATGTGGTTCTTAAATATATTTACAAAATAAAGAAAATGGTTGTACAGGAAAAAGGCAATAAATGCATTTTACCTGTGGGTTAAACTCTGAAATTATCTTGGTGGGAAATTTTAAGCCTGATGGCAGTGTCTAAAATGTTAAGCTTTAGACTCTGGAACTTGGTTAGCTATTAGTTATAAATTTATGAGATCTGCTGTGATAGTAATACTTTAAGTGCAAATCTGTGTTTAGTTGAACTTTCTCTTTTTGGCAACTTGTACTAGAATGTACCTACAGTCTCAGTAAACTGGTCAAATTAGGGCTTATTAATGTATTATTCAATTCTAAACAATAATGATTCAGACGACTGTATCGTGTTGTCCTAAGTTAACTTACCTGACCATATGTAGTATTCCCCGAGGACATACATGCACATAAAATATTTTAAACTATTATTTAGTGATCCTGATATTTTATTTGAGAAAACAGGCTTTTTTAAGAGTTCCAAGAAAAATAAAACTATTAAAGAGGCTTTTCTTTGGCACCTAACTGCTAGATTCATTAGTTCATAAATTTACCAACCGCTAGATTCATTAGTTCATAAATTAAGTATTTTTAAGTCAACTATGAGTCAAGAACTGTGGTAGGTGAGTGACTATGGAGATGAGTTAAAACCTGATGAGAAAAAGTCATTTTTCCTAACACAGCAGAATTGTAAGGGAACACTGACATTCCTAAATGAAAGCTGAAAGCCTCATAGGCACCTCAAACTCTAAACCACAAACATGGTTCCCCATCATAATTGCATTTCCACCTCATCAGGCACCAAGCTGGAGAGGAACATCCTAGATATCTGCCTGTGCCTTGCTTGCTCTCTGTGAAAATCCCTCTACCAGCCACTCTCATGTCAAATTGCTAAATATTTCTTGAAATTGCCCTCTTCTCTATGTTCCATGTCTGTAATTTATTTTTAGACCGCTATTAAATTATTTATTTCTACATTTACCACATCCAGACTAGGCACTACTGTGTATCAATTCTGACCTAGTTATGACAGAAAGCGAGAGAATGTGGTCTTAGGTAGCTTATTTGGGGGGTCGTGGGTGGGAGACACATGTAAACAGATAATGATGTATGAGGATAAATTATATAGTAGATGGAATGCATAAGAGGGCATGCCTCAAATATCTTTATCCTGGACCTTTCATCTTCTTTCTTTTCACATATCATACACCTAGCTTAGATGCTAGTCTCTCTGAGACCCTCTCATTATTCCCAATGTCTGGGCCACCCACCCATTCTGTGTGTTTTCATATAGCTTCTTCACTTTTTCTTCCACTACAAATCTACACAGAAGCACTAGATTTTAGTTAGGTTCTTGTCTCTTATTTCCTGTCAAACTGTAAGTTCCGTGAAGACAGGTACCATGCCTGGATTATTTATCGAATTCCTCGATGCTGGGAAAATATTGTTTGCATGAGGTAGTACAACTCTCTCTGGGCATTGGATAGAAGGAGTCATTGAGAAAGTAAACTTGAGTTGACTTTTAATAAAGAATTAGAAATTTTCCAAGTAGAAAAGAGGGTGACAGTGGCAAAGTCAAAGCACATATGATGACATGAAACAACAGAATGACATGCTACGATGCATGAGCTCAGTAGTTTGGTGTGGATAGGGCATCTTGTTTGGGGAAGGAGGTCAGGGTGGGCATACATGAGGGCTGGGAAAATGAAGTTCCTGGTGTATTTTGCAGAGAAATATAAACTTTATCCTATGTGCTGAAAGTTCCAGAATGGGGCTCCCTGAGTTTGTTTCTCACTTACTATCTGTGTAATGGTGGGTAATTTATTTAAACTTTTCAGGACTCAGCTTCATCATCTGTAAATTTGTGATTATAAGGATTATTTTGAGGATTAAATATAAGTCCTTAAATGCTTAGGACAATGTGGACCCATGGTGCTATATAAGCTAGCTAGTTTTGCTGTCATGCTCTGTATTTTCATTAAGTATTTGAGAGCCATGGGAAACTATTAAAGCCATTAAGTAACATAATAATTGCATTTTAGAAAGGTAATTACAGCAAATAGGGGGAGGAAGGATTGGAAAGGACGAAAACCAGATGAAAAAGACAATTGAAGAGGCTTTTATGATAGGTTAAGTTTACTTAAACTTTATATAGTTTAGATATTACATTTAAAACAGTTTAATGTTAAAAGTTAAACACTTTACTTTTAAGCTGTGAAAAGTATCCAAGGGAGATGGTGATGGTGACTTATTTAAGAGATAATTAAAAATAGAATAGATAAAATTATGGAAGAGGGTGTTGGTGATAAGGAATGAGAAGAAGAAATACTACCACTAATTTTTTGGGTTTATGGTTATTACCATTCATCAAAAAAATTAATTCAGTAAGGTACAAGGTAACATTCGTTATTGCATTGTTACTATCCATTAATAAGAAAGCATGTTGGGGAAAATGAAATGAATTCCTTAAAAAAACAAAAACAAAAACGGAATTGGAGGTAACTACTGTGGACAACTATTTAGAGGTATCTGATAGACAATTATATGGTACGAAAGCAATGCTAACCAAAGTTCTGGTCCCCAAAGAAAGGCGTTTGTACCAGGAAGTAAAGGAAGAGCACGCTACATCTTTCATCAAGCACATTTTACTACCCACCACCCCCTCTGCAAAAGAACAGCTGATCTGAACTATGCTTAGGTGCTTAGTTACAAAGTTAATTTACATTTCGACACAGGTTCCTTAGGTCAGAGCTGATTAGAATAATTTGAGGATCACTCGGAGAAACACTAGTCCAGAGTTTGAGAGAATTCTGAATTCAAGATATTAATTTAGAAGTATAAATTATATGAGCAATAGATAAGATACTGGAAGTATTAGCAAGTGCTAAGAGAAATCATGAGATGTGGGGAAAAAAATCATTTAAGGAGTGGGCATAGAGGAACACGAAAAATGAGTAGTCATAGACCATGAACAAGAAGGGCATACTGCACTGAAGAAAAATAGGAGAGAATTCTCAGAGGGAGGGCATGTCAGTTCACAGAATGAGTGATAACGCATGACATAATAATTAACTTACCTTTTAAGACAATGCTGGATATTTCTAAGCTAAAATATGGGCTCCATAGTGCAGAGATGAGTGTATAGCTCTAGAATGAAACAGAGGTAACACCACCTGCTTCGCGTGCCAAGTTACTCTAACGTTTACAGGAAGTGAGAGGAAATTTTAAGAAGTTCATCACTGTGAGTTACGCCTGTAAAACAGTTCAGTTTTCATCCCTATCTTTCCACCTCTCTCCAGAGAGGTACTTGACCCTCCGGCCACTGAGCTTTTCCAGCGAGGCTCACAGAGCTGGTGCTTATTGTCTACTTCCTGCCCCCTAGGTTCAGGGTTTACCTTTCTCTGACCTGCTAAGTCAGTTAACATTTGTTCCTCAGATTTCAACCCCAGCGTTTTCGACATTTCCTATTTGTTGTGTTTTTTTTCTCCAATTATCTTTTCCTTTCTAGCCTCATTTTTGTTCCTCAGCATTTTAGTGAAGTTTGGGGAGAGTGCAAATATAAACATGTGCTAACGCCACCCATTTGCCTGCAAGTCCAAAGCTGTCATGTGAAGTAAATATATGCTCATGCTGAAATAACATTCCTGCCTTTTTTTCAGTGATATGTCATTCTTCTCCCTTTCCTTTTAACTCCTAACTTTCCTGTTCTAAAGCACATTTTCATTATTTTCCTATTTTTATAAAATATATAGGTAGAACTTACACAGATAGTTCCAAAATCTACATTTCCTTGCTTCTCTTTGATTCTGATTAATCTGATTTGATTTTTCTTGCCTTGCGCAAGACACTGATTTAAGCCTCTGCCTTTTTCTCACATCATGGTAGGACTACAATTTCTGTGTCTCTAAGACTTAAATGTGAAACTGCTATCACGTATTGTCTATGCAATTTGTTTTACCCTTTTAAAAACTGAATTTCTGACATAAAAGACTACTTATTGTCTTCTCTTTCTCAGACTAAATAACCTTTCAGGTTTCCCTTAAATCTTTTTTTTTTTTTCCCTTTTTGCTGATCTCACTAATTTCTATATCTCTATCTTTAAAAAGTACTGAAGTTAAATAGTGTTAAGAAGGACTCAGATTCAAAGCATCACATTTCTTTCCTTTCGTATCTTTTATAAAGTAAAATGAACTCACTTAGTGGACTTTTAAGCAGTTATGCTCTGCACTGCCTTCTCATCCATTCTTCTTTGCTGTACCCTATAGACTACCTAAAATATCTGTATATTGTAGATCATTTATCATATCGTCCACATCATTTTGAGTAATTATTTGTTCTTAAAATGGGAAGCCATTCATTTATATTTCATGTCAAATATGAGCAAATGATCATACTCATGAAGAGTAGCTGAAAATATTTATTAACTGTGCTAGTCTCTGGAATACCACTTCTAGTATCTTGGTGCTTCCCTTCTGAAAGCATAACTGCAAATCATGTGCCTTATAGAATTTCTATAATCATCATCTACATAACATACTTGAATAGCTAGAAAGATAAAGTGTCAGCTGCTTGTGAAATATATACTTTGAATCTATTCCAAAATTCAATTATACAGTGCTTAATTTCCAAGTAAGTCTAAGACTGTACTTTCCCATCTCCCTGAATTGGTCATTTGGCTTCTTTGTTGCATGTGAAAAAAGGGGAGAAGTGGCACACCACTAGGTGATATAGACTGTTGATATTCATGCCACTAACAATATCATATCATTCAATTGGAAGCGATTGTGGAATAGACCCTGTCAAAAGTCAAGAACTGTTTACAGTTACTTGAAGTTATAATTACCACTGTTTGATCTACATTGAGATAAACAAAGAAAAGTAAAGAAGGGAGGGGGGGAAAGTAATATTTGGAGAGTGATTATTTTGATCCAGACACTGTGCTAGCTATTTTATGTATGTTACCTCATTTAATACACATGCCCTTCCTTATAGACACTCATTTCTTTGTTTCTATTTGATTCTTAAAGACATTAAATTTTAGTATTTATTTAATACCCAATTCAGTTTAATAATTAAATTATATATGTGTGTTCTACGATATATGTATATAAATTCTTTTCCCACAACAAATCTATGAGCGGTAGATGGAATTATTAGCATGATAATAAATGAGGAAACTCCAAATCAGAAGTTTAGTAACTTGTTCAAATTACTAAATTTAGTAAGTCACATAGGTGGCTCTCTCTTACTCCAGAGCTCACACTGCTTCCACTGTACCATATTGTTTTCTCACACGCTGGTTAGTTTATCTTTTAATGTGTTCCTTTACATGAAATTTGGCATCTTTATTATTAACAGCCACTTAGCAAATTGTGTCAATATTTTGTCTGCTCTTTAAAGTTGCTAAATGTTTATTCATCATCATTGGGACTGATCGTTTTGTAAGCAAGCAGTTCCACAAATATACTCTAGTAGTAATAATATAGTTGGTAGTAATAGTTGTAGTCATCATGTATTCTGTAAGGATGTGCCATCTGCATGATTTGAAATATAGCCTACAGTATATTCATAATTTTGTTCCTGGTACATAAATAAATGACTTTGATTTATAGTTACAATGATAATATCTTCATCATTGTGTATCATTTATAAATAAAATATTCTGCTTGTATTATGTTGTTATCCATGTTTTAACTCTTTGACCTATGTAGGTAAAATTTGAGGCACTACACAGAATAGCATGAATTTCCCAGTCCTGAAATTTTTTACTCTTAGTCTTGGTTTCCACAGAATTATTAATGAAAAAGCACCCTTTGTTTATTCGAATAGTCTCACAATATGGCACTTTGAAGATATCTTTTATTTCATACTCACATTTCATAGCTAATGTTGCAAAGCAAACATTCCTCACTGTAAGTGTTATTTATTGAAGCTTAAAGGTTCAATGAATTATTCAGCCCCTTTACCCTTCTTGCTTTGCTGCACACCTATTGAGTTTTCAGAGCAGTTTCATATCAATAAATTTGTTCTTGCTTTGCAGCTCCAATTTCATGCTTGGCCTTTCCTAAGTGACATACAAGAAAAATAAATAACCAGAAGGAATGAAATATGTATATAAATTGCTTTAAATAACTCAATATCCAAATCAAAGTTCCCAAGGGTTTTAAAAATTAAGACATGAAAGCAAGACTTCAAAAACAGGCTACATGCAAATGTAATCAGCGAAAGACTTATTAACATGCAGTCTGTGGAGAGTGACATGTCTTCATAAGCATGTTGTACTCAGAGTTGAAAGCACTCTTAACAAGTAAGTCCCTAAGAGTTCAAGGACTCACTGCCACTTTGTATCTTGTCTTGTCACCTACACACAAAGAGGCAGACAACAAAGGAATGAATGGCTAATCTGATCAGAATGAACAGGCAATTCTAATAAAATGGCGGTTTGAGGTAAGAAGTTAAGAACTTCAATATTTCTGGTTCCTGTAAAAAGGAAACCACCCATGTTTATACTTACTTCAAATTGCTGACTATCAAATCCGGAAAATTTATTTTCATTGATAAGAAAATAGTATCAGGGTCTTTTCATCATAAAAAACAAAGTGATTTTAATATGAGGGAGGCCATTCATGCTGTCCAAAACATGTGTGTCAAAGTACAAGAGTAAAAATTTGCTCTATCTTCAGCCAAAATTCCATTTGGATTTCAGTGAGAAAATATATTCTTATAGTACACAGAGCAAGCCTCAGCTATCTCATCTTAGGGGCCAAAGAGCTGGGAACTTTATCCGCTAAGGCTTTGTTTCTCACTGCTCCACTGCTGTTGGAGTTGAGCCAGCGCTTCCAGCTTGCCCAGCACAGAGGCAGATTGTGCTCAGGCCAGAAAAAAAAACCCTCAGGCCAAAAGTGCAGTAAGAATTCTTTAACACAGAGGTGGATGGGTACGACGTGGGGAGCCTCACCTGCATTCAGGTAAAGAGAGCTGTTACAATGCTGTTTAAAACCAGGTAACAGTATTGGCAACAGAAATCAAACCAAGTGGGAAGCAAACAAACAAAAAGTAAATCGTTTCTTTTCTCCTTCTCATTCTTCGGACAAATTTTTAGAACCTTTAACCTTTTATGGAGACAGAGTTTCAAATATGTTTCTAGCTATGAAAATAGTAAAATGTCATTAAAAGCACTTTGCATGTAATAGTGCAATTCAGCATACTTCCATTACCATAAATTATACAACAAGCATCTATTGAATACTGACTCTCATGAGGGAAGATTAAATTGTGTATCCAAGAGCGAACAACTTGCCTGTATCAGACAGTTTTGTTTTTTGTTTTTGTTTTTTTTGCAGTTTTGTGATGACTTCTTTGGTTATAGGCAATCATATTGCATTCAATGTTGACTTGCATTCAACCTTTTAAAATACCTCTATCTTTTTTTTTTTTTTTTGGTACTGAATACTACCACCTCACAAACTTTTGTTTCAGGGTTTTAAATTTCTTCTTAAATTTGCTTTGCCTGTAATCTAAAATAGGTATTCATAGTCATCTTAATATTTTCTCTCCTTGCTGCTAGTTTCGCTCCTGGAGCAATCCATAATTTTTACGGGCTGTCTCTAGAGCCTTTATAATTTCTATGTGCCTTGTGTTTATGAAGACCAACTTACGTAACCTTCAGAGAGAAACAAAGGAAAATGTTTTATATCACAATGGCAGGATGATACAGCAGTTAGGGTAGTCCTTATGTAAAATGCCTGTTTTTGAAGTTATTACTTTAAGAATTCTGATCAGACATGATGACTTTCAAAGGAGTAAGCCAACCATGATCTGCTCCTGTGTTTTAT
Organism: Balaenoptera ricei; assembly: GCF_028023285.1. Classification (NCBI taxonomy): domain Eukaryota; kingdom Metazoa; phylum Chordata; class Mammalia; order Artiodactyla; family Balaenopteridae; genus Balaenoptera; species Balaenoptera ricei. Next base: position 11,866,281 of record NC_082643.1, read on the forward strand.
CTGCAAAAGTAACAATAATAGAAGTCCTCAAATCAGAGCTGAAAGTTTACAGATCATATACTCTGTCTTTTCCTGGCACCTTATTTACTGTGGGCAAAACAATTTCCATCTATGTACGTCATACTCCACGTTGACAAGGCGTCACCTGAAACTTAAACAAATGCTCTTCATTTGTCTCTTCTCTGGATTTGTGTGAAAACAGTCAAATACGTTGGCTAAGGCAAAAAAAAAGTATCATCTACAACAGTGAGTCTCAGTAAAATTTTTTCCAACCTCAATAAAGGCTAAACAGTCATCCTAATGAACTCGTCATTAGGAACAATTAAATGGTTCATCTTTGATGCAGACATTTATTTGAACGATTTTAATTGCCATTTAACATGCCCTCATGTTTTCCAATTTATTCATCTTAGTACCTTTTAACCTTCATTTACATAATTTTTGCTGTTCTATTTACCTCCATTCATTGTAGGTCATTAATGAGATTGAATTGACACTGACATTTCCAGTGAGACTTATTTTTATATTCTTTTTCCAGATTGAGATGTTTCTGTGGTTTTCCAATTTTTCTTTTTAAGCCAATAAAGTTCCCTTCCCATCTCCATATGTTCTATTTAGAAAGACTTCTAAAAGTCATTTTGAAAACCTTTATTCCAGTTACAAATACAGCATTTTATTCTTCCCAGGTAATACTTTTTATGCCTTCAAAATTTTATAACAACCTGAAGTGTGGTGTGATCAATGAGTATTACTATAAAGTAAAAGATTTAGTCATTTATTTTCAATAATCCTCATATAAATGTAACTGAAAGTCTTTTATTATATGTTCTCTAGATGCCTGGAAAATGATGAACATATTAACAGTAAAATTCTTTGAAAAATTTTCTCAGCCTAACCATAATTAATAGAATAATTTGACTGGAGAAAGGAAATATAGCAAATGCCTCATCATTTTTATCAGGTTTGTGTGTGTGTGTGTGTGTGTGTGTGTGTGTGTGTGTGTGTGTGTGTGTTTAATTTGAAATTTATCAGCATCTCCTCTTTCCATTAAGGTTACATAGTCAAACACTTTGTAGGAAATCTTACTGTTATTCCTACTGGACAGTTGGATTGAATTTAGAAGGAAGATGACAATTTAAGTTTCACTTATTCAAACCTAATTTTTTTTCCCATTTGAAACATTAAATACTCTCTACTATTTTCAACATGCAGGTAATAACATGAAGGGCAATATGAGTTGACGGAATAGAGAATGAAATTTACTTAGATCATTGTTTGATCTGACATGAAAAAATTTTAAAGGCCTTTTTTATGTTCCCTGCTTCAAAAACTTGAATGAACTTCATGAAAAATACGCTGGGCATGTGTGCTTTTATGTTTTGGTTATTTGAGTCTTTTGCAAACTGAAGAACTTGTTTCTGCAAAAGAAGTTTCTCAGGTAGTAAGTGCTCAACCATGCTAATGATAATAACTAGAGTTTCTTTAGAAAACTTACGTATTCTATGACTTATTTTATTATGGCAGATGAAATAAAGGAACAAATTAAAGGGGACAAAGGCAGCAGGATTGTATAATTTTATTGTTGCCTTCATGTAACTTATCATGTTTCTTCCCCTAGATTGTGATTAATAAGGTATCAATTTATTAATTATCTTGATCATTTTAACAGCCTCTTTCTAAATCTTTTATAGGCATATATCTAACAAACATGATTTAAGATAATGTTTAATCACTAAATAAAATCTATAGAACTTAATTTACTGAGAAAATAGTGTACATTTAGAAGTTAAGGTTTTAGTGATCTTAGTAATAATATGCTAACTAGTATATTGCTTGGTGTATGGAGTACTTTGATCCTAAACTGAGCTGATTACAGTTATGTGGAGTTAATTATCTGTTGTCAGTTTGAAGATTTGTAATAGTTATATAATTTTGCATAATTCTGTGAATGTTGCTGTAGTATAGATTCCTGAAAATATCATCTCACTGATGATTCTCTTCCTGGGCTCTTTTAAATTTTTTTAAATGTACTTTTTATAACATTTTGCTGTGGAAGAATAATAGCTGCATCTAGAGAAGAAAGGCTTGGATGTTTTTAATTCTGGCTCTTATACCAATTTCTGGTAAGAAATTAAGGCCAGTTGGTATGGCTGCTCTAGATGATTTCTTAAGCCATTTCCACATCTAGAATTTTTTGATAAGAAATTACTTTCCTTCTCAAGAACCTGCAGTGGCTTCCTCTTTCTTCTATGTGACTTAATACATCTAATCTACTTTTCTGAGACTTTGAAAGCCTTCAGGAATCTCATATCACCCTCCAGAGAAACCTATCCAGAGCTTTTTAACCACTAAACTCCTATATGTGTTTTTCTTTTTGCTCTTGACTAGTGAGTATTTTTAGTATTCCCTTCCCTTTTTCTGTGACTTAATTTATGTGCACAGTGGTATAATTTAAAGACCTTGTATGTGTATTTATTTTAGTAGCAAACACATAGTTATTTGTGATTTTTTTTCTCTCTCTCATAAGGTTGTGAGTCTTTTGAGAGTTTGAAAATGAGAGTTTTCATTTATTTTTGGATCCTCCCCCTCCTAAAACTAGAGCTCCTGGCACAATAAAACTGTTTTGTAGTAGCCAGGATTTTGACCTTCATGATCTTGGTCACTTGCTATTATAGTGTAAATATGTTGCTACACAGCAAAAGGAATTTTGCAGATGGAATTAGGTTGCTAATCAGCTGACTTTAAAATAGGGAGATTATCATGGATTATCCAGATAGGCCCAGTGTAATCAGTTGGGCCCTTAATAGCAGATGACGATGACAGACAGCCAGTCAGAGAGTCGGAAGTCAGGTGGGAAGGGAGGTGACCTGAGTTATGAGAAGGACTTGACCGCTCTTTGCTGGCTTTAAAGATAAAGGGGAGCAAGGGTAGGCTCGAAGCTGAGAACTGCTCCTGGCCAGATCCAGCAAGGAAGCGGGACCTACTCCTCCTAGCGTGCAGACCTGAATTTTGCCAATCTTCGTGTGCCTGGAAGTAGATTCTCTCCCCAGAGGCTCCATTAAAGAAGGTAATCCTGCCCACAAATTGATTTTAGCTTAGGGAGCTTCATGTTGGACTTCTGACATTCAGAATTGTGAGGTAATAAATTTTTGTGTTGTTTTAAACTAAGTATGTGATAAATTGTTACAGCAGTAATAGAAAGCCTTACAATGAATTAATGCTTATATGGTTGAATATCTTTTCTCCTACCTTGGCCTTTACCTTGGACATTATTTCTCTTCCTTCAAGTGTCCGTATCTATACTTTTAGGCTCATCTTAGTCACACCACACCTCAGGAACCTTCTCTGATTCCAGCTTGAACTTATCATGCCTTCCTCTGACTGCTGTAATGCTACTGTACCACACTACTGTTGTATTTTGTGTTGCCTTGTTGCCTAATTGTAAGTTATACTTAATCACACTGTTCCATACTGTTGCATAATAATTTTGTGTGCATATATTTTTTTCCATGTGGATTTGCAAGCATAGCTTTAGGAGGAGAGTAGTGTTTATGAAATACTAATTGATTGATTCTTTTTTTTTAATTTTTAAAATATTTTAATCAAATGATGATTATTAAATGCTTTTAAAAATTACATTATTTTGAGACAGTTTCTGGCCTTGACTTTGTAGGTAAAAGGAATGCATTAAAAGAGAAGGATCCTGCAGGACATCCAGTAAAACACCAAAAAGAATCCAAGCATATACAATCAAAACATACACAACCAATTTATAGCAGTAGGTCTAGTTCAAGTGCTGTGACAGTAAAGCAGCTGGTGTTAGCAGTGGATAAATAATTTACATAGGACTGAAAGGCAGTTAGGCTAAGGATTTTTGGAAATAAATCAATGTCAACTTTTTAAGATGTAAGATTTTCAAATAAATGGAAATGTGCAGTTGTGGCTACTGAAAATTAGGACAACATTCTCTGTGTACTTTTACACTAGAAAATGGAACAGTTTTGAATAGAATAATAATGACTGAACTCTTTTTTTATTCCATTGGAAAAACATGCTGAAGGATCTGATTGTTTTTTTCTTTTTCTTTTTTTCTAAAAATATACCAAATTAGGTCTGGTTGATGATGGAGAAAGAATGTAGGCATTATTAGGAACCTAATAATCAAAGGTTCATTTAACAAAAATAGGTATAAGTGACCCATAATATTTCTTCTTATCCAAAGAACAGGCTTGAAGCTAATTTCTAACATATAGCTTATGAGTCCAGGGAATTTATTTTTTAGGTAGTGCCACAAATAATGCGGACAGCCTTTAGAATTGAAAGCAATTACTTGTACTTTCATCTGAATAGTTTCTCCCTATTTACTTATATTACCAGAGTTTTTAAAAATATAAATTCTAGCCTATGAAAAATTTCTTGGCCATCTGTCTCAGAAGATGTTCTAAGAAAACAAAAGAAAATGCATCCAAATCAACCAAGTGAGTCCCTATTTTGTGCATTATTCATGTTAGACTCAGAGGAGAGAGCAGGCAGAGAGAGGCCGTATATAAGGGTATTGATGTGGTCTGATCACGAGAAAGCCTGTAAGGTAGCTAGAGACCTGTGTAAGAAAATGATGGCAAAGAGAACATGACATTATTCTAATAGGTGCTGAATATTTTTACATAATCTATACTGTGTGCTCATCAAGAATGAGGGCCATTTGTCATCTTTGAATTCCCCAGTTTAGGTGCTCAGTAAATATTTGTTCATAAATGAGAACAGAATGTGTTCAAAGGTGGGCTAGATCACTCCGAGAGGGCTTTATGAACGAGCAGATCTTAAGAAAAGCCTTGAGGGAACAGCAGATTCTGAGTTAGTTTCTGAAATGTCCTCCTACAGTTACCCCCTCCCATCCTACTCAAACCTTCAATATCTGGGTCAACAGATTTTTCAGTTCTGTGGAGCAATTTTGTTATTTCCCACACAAAATTATCCATACCCTCTTCACTGATTCACGATCATTCACTTTTATCAACGTTTTCTAGCTGTATGTCCTGGGAAGTTATTTAAGCACCCTATGCCTCAGTGTTCTCATTAGAAGCATAAAAATAGTTTCTGTCTCATAGGATTATGGTAGTGCATGAGTTTCTACATCTAAAGCACTTAGAACAATGTTTGGCACATAGTAATTGCTCTAGAACTGCTAGCTTTTATTATAATGATGTTTTATTTTTGATGGGCTGATATCGTGAAATCCAAGTTCATTAAGAGTAAAATATGCCTTATTTTCACAGAAAGAAACATAATCTTTTGTACAATAAAGGTGATTAGTAACTATCCTTGCATTGGTTTGATTATGTACAGAAAGAAAATGTTTCATATAAAAGAAACAGTAAATTACCACAGGAGCTGATAAATCATTTTTGGAGGTTATTTTTATGCATGTGTGATTGTGGTGGCATTTTTATACCATAGTTCTTGTCTATCATTTACATGTAACGGAATCTTAAACATTTTCATCTTTAAAAAAAAAAATGGAAGGAAATGCTTCTGTGAAAGTTTGTGTTAGGAAGATTTTGTTTTTATTTCCATCAGAATATCATATTTAACATACAGTAAAATCTCTTGACATCCCAAGCATGTAGTAATTATATGTTCTTGTAAATTGCCTGGGAATTAAATTTACCGTCAAAAGCATTGTGATTAATATGAAATGTATATTTTAATTTATCCTATAGAAGTAACAAAGTACTGTAATTAAATAAAAGTAATTGAGGAATTATCTTCCAAATGGTCCCTAATAAGAGTGATCCCAATCCAACTTTTATCCTAAGCTAAAATTCTCATTAGAATCAAGAAAAGCAGTGCATTGTCATGAAAAGTCAAGAAAATTCACCATAATGTTCTACACAAAAATATTCAAAATTAAAAAAAATTAGTCTATTCTATTTAATACTAATTGTATTTTGCAACCTAAAAGATAAAATGTTTGTAATTTTTAAAAGTATTTTTAATTGAATCCCAAATGTTAATTATTGATTTCTGATCTGTTTATCCACGTATGTACATGTGTATGAATATTTTGGATACTTTATATTCTTCTGAAAAAATTTGGAAAGTAAAACAGATTTTAAATTTATGTTTAGAAATAATGTGCTAGATACCAAACACATTACATTTCTTGAGCACTAACTATGAGACAGGCACTCTTATAGGTGATTTAGATCACTATTTAAACAAAAAAGTTTATTAATGGCCATCTTCATCCAATTCCCCCTCTCCCCTGTCCCCTGCCTTTGGTCTCTTTTTCTATGAATTTGTTTGTTTGTTCGTTTGTGTTTGGAAGTATAATTGATCTTCAACACTATGTTAGTTTCTGGTACACAGCATAGTGATTTGATATTTCTATATATTACAAAATGATCACCGCAGAGTATCTAGATACCATCTGTCAGCATGTAAAGATATTACATTATTATTGACTATATTCCCCACACTGTGCATTTCATCCCCATGTCATTTATTTTATAACTGATAATGTGTACCTTTTAATCTCTCTCACCTATTTCAATTATCCCCCAAGCCCATCCCCTGTGGCAACCACCTGTTTGTTCTTTCTATGACTCTATTTCTTTTCTCATGTTTGTTCATTTATTTTGTTTTTTAAATTCCATATATAATTGAGATCACATAGTATTTCTTTTTCTCCATCTGACTTAATCATTTAGTATAATACTTTCTAGGTCCATCCATGGTATTGCAAATGGCAAGATTTCATTATTTTTATGGCTAATATTCCATTGCATATACATACCACTTCTTTATCCATTCATCTATCTATGGGCACTTAGGTTGCTTCCATACCTTGGCTATTGTGAATAATGCTGCAATGAACATACAGATGCATGTATATTTTCAAATTATTGTTTTAGTTTTATTTGGAAAAATATCCAGAAGTGGAATTGCTGCATCTTATGGTAGTTTTAATATTTTGAGGAAGCTCTATACTGTTTTCCATAGTGGCTACACCAATTTACATTCTCATCATCAGTGCACCAGCCTTCCCTTTTTACCAGGTCCTCACCAACACTTGTTATTTGTGTCTTTTTAATTAGAGCCATTCTGACATGTATGAGGTAATACTCATTACGGTTTTGATCGCCATTTCCCTGACGATTAGTGATGTTGTGCATCTTTTCATGTGTCTGTTGGCCATCTGTATGTCTTCTTTGGAAATATGATTATTGAGGGCCTTTGCCCAATTTTTTAAATAGAGTTGTTGGTTTTCTTGGTGTTGAGTTGTATGAGTTCTTTGTATATTTTGGATTTGTCATTTGCAAATATTTTTTCCCCTTCAGTAGGTGGCCTTTTTATTTTGATGATAGTTTCCTTGGCCTTTTTATTTTGATGATGGTTTCCAAAAGCTTTTTGTTTGATTTGGTCCCATTTGTTTACTTTCACCTTTGTTGCCCTTGCCTGAGGTGACAGAATCCCCCAAATATTGCTAAGGTATTACTAATAATATCGGCTGGTAGACAGGGCTAGGTACTACATAAGTGGCTGCTTGACCTGTGGGTCTCAGGGCTGGTGCTGACCAGATGGTGGGCAGGGCTGGGTCCTAGCACTGATAGTCCGGAGGAAGAAATCCAAGATGGCACCAGCCAGCACCACTGTCCTCGTGGTGGAATGAGCTCCCCAAAATGGCTGCCACCAGCATTTATTTCCCAGGGACCTCCTGACTCTCTGGCAGCCTTCTCCAAGATCAGCAAATGGGTCTGAACCCAGACTCCTTTCAAATTACTACCTCTGCACTGGGTCTTGGAGCCTGTGAGATTTCGTATGAGACAGAGCACAATCTCTGTTTCCTACAGTCCTCTAGCTCTCCCACATACAACCCCACTGGCCTTCAAAGCCAGACATCTGGGGGCTCATCTTCCCAGTGTAGGACCCCTGGGCTGGGGATCCCAGTGTTGGCCTTGGACCCCTCTCTCCTAGGGGGCACCAATGCAAGTGTGACTATCCTCCTGTTAGTTGGTTGCCTTCCCGGGGTGTGTGGGGCTTAATTATACTGCGTCTTTGCCCCTCCTACCCATCTCCTTGTGATTCCTTCTTTATGTGTTTAGTTATAGAAAATCTTTTCTGCTGGTCTTCAGGTTGTTTTCATTGATAGTTGCTTTGTAAATTAATTGTAATTTTAGTGTACCCACAAACAGAGGTGAGCTCAGGGTCTTCCTACTTTGCCATCTTGGCCACTCCCCTTTCAACTATTTTTTCAAGAGAACACATTTAATTGTTTCTTCTTATTCAGTAGTTCTGAGGCAAATGGCTCAGACCCATACCTAATCTTCTCTGGACCCTGCAACAGTTCTTGAAATACTTGTACAGACCCACAAAACTCTCTGACTTCTACTCCTGCAGGTATCTTCTCATGAATAAGGTCAGATGACTTTAACTGACTAACCGACTTAGAGAAACTTTAAAAGAGGTTCCTATGCCCACTGCCGCCTTGCATGATTCTGCATCTTGAAAGACTCTTTTTCTTCTTCCATTTCTCCAGACCTACAGGCCTGTGGTCTTTTTCATGTGCCTGGATCACACTACTTTTCTGGATGACTCCTTACCAAGTGATGGAAGGGTGTTAAAGTTATAGTCTTAGATAACTTATTTAAACTCCATCACAACCCTATAAATACTTCTATGACCACCATTTTCTGGTTAAGGAACTGGGGCATAGTGTAGTTAAGTAAAATCAGATAGAAATGGACTAATGGTATCAGAACTCTAGTAACTAGTTCCAGAATCCAGGCTCTTAACCCCCATACTAACTATCTTCATGCAAGTAGAAAATTGATATGAAAGACTAAAGTTTGAAGTTGTTTTTCTATGAATCGTCAAAGAACAACATCAACACAATTATTTAATAAGCTTACATTTTAAAACAGCATTTTTAAATGGAAAACATTTATTTCTCCAAGTAATAGGTCAAAAGTGAACAAAATTTACCCGTGGCCCATCTTGCTGTGTGTTCTGAAAAGTCTTAACCAGTTTTCTCAGTTAGTGATTCACCTAGTACATAGTATCATGAAATATACATTGTTATCAAGAGCATATATTTGAAATTCTTACTTTTTAATAGAGTAAGTGTAATCCCAAATTTGATGGGCATTCTGTGCCAAGAACTGCAAACCTGTGTGGTCCTGAATCAGTCATTTTGGACTCAAATTTCCTGTCTGTCATATTACCTCATCAGACTCAATAAATTCTAGACTGATTTTAGAAGATTACTTAGGGTTATACAATGGAGGCAGCACAGAAGAGTAGAAAAAAATGTACACTTTGCACGTAGAGGGCCAGATTCTGACTTTTATTTTGATGGAGTGGAGAATACTGATGAAGTCACAAATCTCAACATTTATCCCTGTAAGATGGGGATGAAAATAACCTACTTTACAGAATTGTTGTGAGAATGAACTTAAGTAGCTAGTGGATACTCAATAAAAGTTAACTATTATTCTTGTAAAAATTATATGATTATTTTATTTACTGTAAAAATATATCTTTGATCCAATTACAAATAATGATTTACCATGGAGTTTAGTTCTAGGGGAACTTAATTTAAATAACTGACATTGAATTTTAAATGATCTGGTGAGATTTAAATGGTTTTGTTAGTATGTTTTAAATCTGCTTGACTGAATGTATGTGTGAATAAATATAAATACCATGCTTAGTCAGGAATGTAATTTTAATTAAGTTCCTAATGCCCCTAATGTCCCAACTGCCCTGAAGGTGATTCACATCTTGGAAGGGTGGATAAGTAATTCAACACTCATTTTCAATCCAACTTGAATTTTTCTGTTTCATTTTCTTCTAACAAAATTGGATTTGGTGATACTTGACAACTAAGATTTTGTTTATCCTGCTGTAAAGGTAGGCTAGTAAAGTAGATTTCCACAGGATTTATAGTCTTGGTTATAGCATTTTAGAGCCATATAAAAATGCATATCTGTCCACTTAAAATAGTCTTTCTTCATTGCTTTCTATAAGCAATATTACTCTGTCTTTGGTATTGGAATTTGAGAACCTGAACCATAATTTTATACGTTGTCCATTTTTATAATGAAATAGAGTGAAACAAAAAGGTCTGGACTCTTGTGAGTCTTTATGGATAACATTTATTCTACAATTACAAAAACGTAGTGGACTGGTAAACAAATCTGAGTCTTTATAATATGGCTAATATACATGCCTTGCTATTGGAAAATTAAACATCCTAAAATTGGAGTCCTTTATAGTCTTAATCCATTTGGGCTGCTATAGCAAAACACCATAGACTTACTGGGTGGCTTATTAACAACATAAATTTATTTCTCATGGTTCTGAAGGCTGCAAGTCCAAAATCAAGGTGTGGCCAGGTTCAGTGTTTGGTGAGGGCCTGCTTTATGGTTCATAGATGGCTGTCTTTTTTCTGTGTCCTCACATGGCAAAAGGGTACGGGAGCTATCTGGGATCTCTTTTATACGGACACTAATCTCATCCATGAAGCCTCCACCCACATGACCTAAGTACCTTTCAAATGCCCCACCTCCAAATAACATCCCACTGGGGATTAGGTTTCAAGATACAAATTTTCAGGTAGGAGGACACAAAAATTTAGTCTATAGCATTTACTAATTAGAATTAATAGAGTTTAAAATAAGACTGTGTCCCAGAGGATGATCAGATTATTCAGTTTGTGGTACATCATGACTGATGGTCCAGGTACAGTCTTCAAATTCCATTTTCAGATCTCTCATCAAACCCTCACATTGTTTATTTTCAATCCACCCTTTGTGCTATAGGTATATCTATGAATTATATATGCTTTTTAATGTTAATGAGTATAGCTCCTTTTCTATGTTTATCATTTATGTATTTTAGATTTGTTCGTGTTGACAATGTATAGTTATCATTTTTTGATTCACTATTTCATTTCACTGTTGTTTGGAATTCTGGTCTACAAAAAACAATTATAATCCTATTGTCCATTTATTATTTTTCAAATCTTTATAAATGCAAACAATGTTGTAATCAACATCCTCTGCTTTTTTTTTTAATTGAAATATAGTTGATATATAGTATGATGATAGTTTCAGGTGTACTACATAGTGATTTAACATTTGCGTATATAATGACCATGATAAATCTAGTAACCATCTGTCTTCATATAAAGTTATTACAATATTATTAACCATATTCCTTATGCTGTATATTACATCCCCAAGCCTTATTATTTTTTAACTGGACATTTGTACCTCTTAATCCCTTCTCCTATTTCACCCTTCAATGCCCTTCCCTCTGGTAACCACCCGTTTCTTCTCTGTATCCATGAGTCTGTTTTCATTTTGTTTTGTTTATTTGTTTTTTTATTTTTTAGATTCCACTTATATGTGAGATCATACCATATTTGTCTTTTCCTGTCTCACTTATTTCACTTAGCAAAATACCCTCTACATCCATCAGTGTGGTTGTAAATAGTAAGATTTCTGCTTTGTTTTGTCTTTTTGGTTGAGTAGAGTGTGTGTGTGTGTATATATCTATATCTATATCTATCTATCTATTTATCTATCTATCTATGTATACCACATCTTCTTTATCTACTCATCTATCAATGGAAACTTAGTTTGCTTCTATATATTGGCTATTATAAATAATGTAGTGAACATTGGTGTGCATATGTATTTTCCAATTAGTGTTTTTGTTTTCTTGATGTAAATTTCCAGAAGTGAAATAGTTACGTGATATGGTAGTCCTATTTTTAATTTTTTGAGGAACCCCCATGCAGATTTCCATAGTAGCTGTACCAATTTACAGTCCCACCAACAGTATACCAGGGTTTGCTTTACTCTACATCCCCGCCAACTTGGGTTATTTGTTGTATTTTTGATTATAGCCATTCTGAGAGGTGTGAGGTTATACTCATTGTGGTTTTGACTTCCATTTCTTTGTTGATTAGTAATGTTGAGCATCTTTTCATTGGTCTGTTGAGCATATGTATGCTTTCTCTGGTATAATGTCTATTCAGGTTCTCTGTCCATTTTTCATAGGGTCGTTTGTTTTTTGAAGTTGAGTTGTATGAGCTCTTTGTATATTTTAGATATTAACACCTCATTGGATATATTGTTTGCAAACATGTTCTCTCATTCAGTAGGTTCCCTATACTGATAGTTTCCTTTGCCTGTGCAAAAGCTTTTTAGTTTGATATAGTCCCATTTGTTTAATTTTCTTTTCTTGCCCTTGCTTGAGGAGACAGATCCAAAAAAATATTGCTAGGACTTATGTCAAAGAGCATACTGCCTATGTTTTCTTCTAGTAGTTTTATGGTTTCAGGTCTTAATTGAAGTCTTTAAACCATTTTCAGTCTCTTTTTGTATTTGGTGTGAGAAAATAGTCTAGTCTGATTCTTTTTCATGTCCAGTTTTCCCAACACCACTTATTAAAGACGTTGTCTTTTCCCTACTGTATATTCTTGCCTCCTTTGTTTTAGATTAATTGACCATATAAGTGTGAGTTAATTTCTGGGCTCTCTATTCTGTTCCATCAATTTATACATCTGTTTTGTGCCAGTACCATACTATTTTGATTACTGTGGCTTTGTAGTATAGTTTGAAATCAGGGAGCATAATAACTCCAGCTTTCTTCTTTCTCAATATTGCTTTGGTATTTGGGGTCTTTTGTGTTTCTATACAAACTTTAGAATTATTTGTTCTAGTTCTGTGAAAAATGCTATTGGTATTTTGACAGGGATTGCATTCTGTAGATTGCCTTGGGTAGTATGGTCATTTTAACAATATTATTTCTTCCAATCCATGAGCATGGCATAACTTTCCATTTGCTTGTGTCATCTTCAGTTTCTTTCATCAGTGTCTTATACTTTTCCAAGTATAGGTCTTTGACCTCCTTAGTTAGATTTATTCCTAGGTATTTTATTATTTTTTAAATTGAAGTATAGTTGATTTACAATATTATATTAGTTTCAGGTGTACAGCTTAGTGATTCAGTATTTTTGAAGGTTATACTCAATTAAAAGTTATTCCAAGATAATGGCTATAATTTCCTGGGACCCTCTTTGCTTCCTGGACCTAGAAGTCTGTTTCTTTTCCCTGGTTAGGGAAGTTTTCAGCTATTATTTCTTTAAATAAGTTATCTGCCCCTTTCTCTTTCTCTTCTTCTGGGACTCCTATAATGCAAATGTGAGTCTGTTTGTTGTCCCAGGGATCTTTCAAACTATCCTCATTTTTAAAAATTCTTTTTTCTTTCTTTGTTCACCTTGGGTGATTTTCATACTCTGTCTTCCAGTTTGCTGATCCATTCTTCTGTATCATCTAATCTACTGTTGATTCCTTCTAGTATATTTTTTAAATTTTTCATTATTATATTTTTCAGTTATGTGTGGTTCTTCTTTATATTATCTAACTCTGTTGAAATTCTCACTGTGTTTATCCCTTCTTCTCTCAAGTTAAGTGAACTTCTTTATGCTCATTACCTTTAACTCCTTCTCAGGTAGATTGCTTAACTCCATTTTGTTTAGGTCTTTTCCTTAGATTATGTCTTGTTCCATTTCCTGTGATAGGAATACCCAAGAGCTTTGTTTATAACCTGTCCTCTTAGATAGGAGTCACCCCAAGATTCTCCATGACTCAGCATACTGGTGAGAAGCATTGTCCAATGATGATGCCGTCAGGTATTTCTATAAGAGTTTATATATTTTTTTAACTTGAAAACAAAGAGTTTCTTCCTAATGTGACAATAACTATATTTTTGTCTTTGTTTCATGATATTCAATGAGTTTACCTGCTGGCATACCCGTGGACAGTATCTAGTGCTTGGTAGCAGAAGCTGAGCATTTTTTATTAGTGTGACAGCACTCATCTAACACTCCTCATGCTACTTCAGTTGCATGAAAAAAGTGCCTAAAACATTTAGGAAATACAAAGATAAACTTTCTTTTAAGTACTTAAAAGTAAATTGTTTCTCTTATTTTTCATCTTCTGAGAGTTAGAAGTTTGTTGGAAAATATTTCAGTACCATCTCATGCTTCTTAATACGTATATAGTGTTAAAATTTGTGGATTATATATGGTTCTTTCCATATATTTTTAAAAACTTCTGAACAACTCAGAAATAGTCATCCTAATAATTTTGGTTAAATGCAAGGAAAAAATTTTACCCTATTTAAAGACTGTTTGAAATATTTCAACTAATTTTTTCTTCATGTAACAAGACTCAACGTTCAGTTGGAGTTCATAGTTTTAGCTCCACTCTATATTTTGATTTTGTCTTACTTTCACTTGACTAAAAAGACTACGTTTAACATTTTAAAAAACTGTGCCCATGTTATTATAATTGTAATACAACCTCATAAGTGAAAGAGAGAAACTTATGCCAGGGTAGTAGGAGAACGTTCCATGGTTTAGCTATATTTGAGCTATAGTCTTTTTTTCTGGTTTCTTTACATCCTATTTTGGCCCCTTCAATCAATTCTCATCACTGAGGGTTGAATAATTATGATACTAGGCCCCTTAAAGGACACCAATGCTTCCTGTTTCTCTTGAGGTAAAGATGAAAATTTTAAACATTAAATACAAAATTCAGAATGTTCTCAACCCCTACTTGCTTGTGGGTCTTACTTCATATCATCTTCCCTCTTACCTTCTATTCTCTATGCACATTGCATTTATTTCAGTTCCTCAAAACATCTTTCTTGTTTAGTAGGACTTAAACAAGATGATATATGTAAATCACTTGCAACAGTGCATGGTATATATCAAACTTTTAATAAATGTACTATTATTTAGATATTTTGTCTAAGAACTTTTGAAGAAAGGAATAACTTAAAAGACTAATATCAAATCCCATCTTCTCCAGAAATCTTCTCATCACTTTTAGCATCAACTGAAGTTAATTTTTTTGGAGGTAGTAGGAAGTATGGGAAAGTTGATGATGATTTCAGATTTGGATTCTTTGAGTTTCTGCTGCTTTAAGACATATATATGGGGATATTATTTAGGCAGCTGCATATATTTATCAAATACATAGTGATGTCAATATTAATAAATCTGTGGAGTGGTAAATGAGAAAATGATACTTTTAAAAGTTAAATTATTTATTTAAGATCATACAATTTGTCAAAAAGAAGACTGCAACACTGCTTTGACACCCTGTTCAGAGCTATTTATGGCACAGCAGGTGTCTCTCAAGAGTTAAACTATGAGTGGAGCTCAGCTAGGGCTGGAGACAGTCAGGCAGATGGCCATAGGTAAATCCAAACTAGGGAAAGAAAAAGTCAAAGCCACAGAGAAGATCTAGTCTGAGAAAGAGCAGGATCACTGGAAAAAGTGCAATGTCTCAAACATCTAGAAAAGAAATTCCAAAAACACGTACGTGGAAATAACAAAAAGCCACTATGATAAATCCAGATAGAAAATTTCTTTGGTGTCTAGTGACTTCCTGCTGAGGGCTGCTGAAGGCCTTTTGCCTGAGAGCTGTCTTCCTGGCATTTGCACATGGGATGTGAATGAAGGCCTGCTGAGTTTTATCATACTTGCCTGCTGAATCAGGTTGGCTACACATGTATCATCAAAGCCCTGCATATTATTCATTCACTCTCACACAATGTGTTAGGAACTGAAGGCACTGAAGACGCTGTGCTTCGTGTTCTCACCTTTGCTATCAAATTACGATATGGTAGAGAAAGGAAGAGATGAGAAATAAATGTCTGTTATATTAACTGGTCCAAGAATAAAACTTTTATTCCTGGTCCATTTTTAAAGATAACAGAATAATGGACCATTGAGTTGGAATTAAGTACATCTCACACCCTGGGAGAAGCATGTCTGTTCTGGATATAGTTTATTGGACCAAGAAGGGATTTAAACTGTTGTAGACTGAAAGCATGGAAAAATAAATACCAAGGAAAAGAAATGATGTAATAAAACAACAAAAATATTGAGGGACGTGTCCTGTAATTTGTAGCTATTTAATTATAGGTCAAAACATCTCTAGTGATAAGTAGCCTCCTAGAGCATCACAATTCCAGAATTGATGCTTAAATTAATTAATATTAGCACTCGAAAATTTAAGAAACAGAAGTATATAATTCTTGTTAAATAAAAATTCTAAGTGAAGAGTTATGCGTGTTTTAGTCACACTGGATTAGATAACCATCCAATTATGTAGGCATTAAACAATTAAGAATAATTTGCTTCTTCAAATATCTGAAAATATATGGATTGAAATCCTTTCTAGACTTAATAATGATAAACATAACAATAGCCTCACTAAACCTGAGGAGTTCTCCTTACCTGTGCCCTGGCATTGGAATGGGTTCCTCAGGAAAGACAAAAAAAAAAAAAAAATGAGACTTACATGTGATATATTTTCCCTCCTTCAAGTTTTTATTCCTTTTTTTTTTTTTTTGCAACTAATGTATACACTTAAAATGAAGGCACATTATGTAAGGGTTAGCTTTATTGATAGACTGTGATCACTTATACTTAAATATTTTCCTCAGTCTTAGAGTGGCATCTGTTGTGTTACCAGAGTTAAAGCAAAAACCGAAGAACATAAGAGAATCTGATTTTGCAGCAGTGTGTAAAGCGTGGTAGCCACCTAAAACAAGGAGCATACGCTAAATCATTTAAGTGTTCAGGAGCACAGATTCGTCAATAGAAACCTATCACTGCATATTTTCTGCAAGTGCTCTAGAACATGTAAAATCTAATGAGGTAATCATAAATAGCAGTAAAGCAAAGTGAAACAACATTTATGAGCAAACTGAGCACAAATCTTTTAAGTGCTGAGTCTCTTGTTTTTTAAGCTAATGGACCGCTGGGAGTAAAATGCCAAACGATGGAGAAAATATTATTCATTCATAATTTGTTGTCTTGCTTGTTCTCATCAGCAGTTGTTCTCAATTAATCCAACTGTGAGGCTAGTTACTAAAAATCAGCAGCCTTCTTCACAATGAGGTGAAACATTCATTTCAATTCAATGTGTTTTGCTTTAGAATGTGCCTTGGCATCAGCCTCTGTATTATAGGAAAGAAGGTGTGTTGTTAAAAACAAAGAGAAATTACAAATATGTCTCAACTTATACTGTGCAAATGAGTACAGATTCTTTAAAAAATATTTTTCTCTTCATAGGGTTCAGGTTTTAGAGGGCTTGTTTGCCCCTGAAATAACTCCTAGGAGATTACAATCTCCCCTCTTCTTCAACACAAAATAATTTCACTAGGTCTTTCCTCACCTTTTACTGTGCAATGCTCTGCCTTTCCAGATTTTTTTTTTACGTAGTTGAGATTTTATAAGATTGTACCTATTTTTACAATTTTATTATCTAATGATATTGCTATGAGTTTTCACTTATATTTTATAACAGTGTTTGTATTGAGAGAAAAAAGGAAAGTGAGATTATTATCCAACATGGTGAGTGTAGTAATTACTTTTTTCCTCAAGTATGGTTGTCCCTTTCCTTTTCTCTCTCATTCAGTAGTGAGGCACTTTCTCAAAAATAGTCAGATTGGACTGGTGTGGGAGACAGGAAGAATGAGAGAAATACTGAGGGTAAAGATGATACCTTTTGGATTTTATGAAAATATAAGGTTCAAATATTGGTGGACCCATTCTCTTTCCCTCATGGGTGCTCATTCTTGCTCTTATTTCACATCTCACCTCATATCTATCTCTCTATCTATCTGTGCATCATCTTTCAATCTACCCCCAATTTAAGACATACTACCCTAAAATTTGCAAAGGCACCTTCTATTAACAAAAGATTAACCTAAGCTGGAGAAGAACAAAGCATACAGAGCATAGTGGTATCATAATAACAGTTTATTATCTTTGATTGCGTGCCTCTTCACAAATAGTGGTAATTTTTGCTTGTCTTTATGTGATATGTAAAACTCTACATCTGCCATCCTGAATTTCAATAAAAGATTTAGAATAGAATTAATTCTTAATGCTGATAATTACAAATAAGAAATGATTACTAGTATTCTTTTTTAAGTGGGCACAATGTATATCATAAATAGAAAAAAGTAAGTACATAATTGATGTAAAGTTTTAATAAATACAAATGGTTCATTTTGGATTTCCTTCCCATTTAGGTCACCACAGAGCATTGAGTAGAGTTCCCTGTGCTATACACTAAGTTCTCATTAGTAATCTATTTTATACATAGTAGTGTATATATGTCAATCCCAATCTCCCAATTCATCCCCTCGCCTCTTCCCCCCTTGGTATCCATACGTTTGTTCTCTACGTCTGTGTCTCTATTTCTGCTTTGCAAATAAGTTAATCTGTATCATTTTTCTAGATTCCACATATAAGTGATATTATGTGATATTTGTTTTTCTCTTTCTGACTTACTTCACTCTGTATGACAGTCTCTAGGTCCATCTGCGTCTCTGCAAATTGCACAAATTCATTCTTTTTTATGGCTGAGTAACATTCCATTGCATATATATACCATATATTCTTTATCCATTCATCTGTCGATGGACACTTAGGTTGCTTCCATGTCCTGGCTATTGTAAATAGTGCTGCAGTGAACATTGGGGTGCATGTATGTTTTTCTCTGGGAGTGGGATTGCTGGGTCATATGGTAGTTCTAGTTTTAGTTTTTTAAGGAACCTCCATACCATTCTCCATAGTGGCTGTATCAATTTACATTCCCACCAACAGGGCAAGAGGGCTCCCTTTTTTCCACACCCTCTCCAGCAATTATTGTTTGTAGATTTTTTGATGATGGCCATTCTGACCGGTGTGAGATGATATCACATTGTAGTTTTGATTTGAATTTCTCTAATGATTAATGATGTTGAGCATTCTTTCATGTGTTTGTTGGCAATCTGTATATCTTCTTTGGAGAAATGTCCATTTAGGTCTTCTGCCCATTTTTGGATTGAGTTGTTTGTTTTTTTGATATTGAGCTGCATGAGCTGTTTATATATTTTGGAGATTAATCCTTTGTCAGTTGCTTCATTTGCAAATATTTTCTCCCATTCTGAGGGTTTTCTTTTCATCTTGTTTATGGTTTCCTTTGCTGTGCAAAAGCTTTGAAGTTTCATTAGGTCCCATTTGTTTATTTTTGGTTTTATTTTCATAACTCTGGGAGATGGGTCAAAAAAGATCTTGCTGCAATTTATGTCAAAGTCTTCTGCCTATGTTTTCCTCTAAGAGTTTTATAGTGTCCAGCCTTACATTTAGGTCTTTAATCCATTTTGAGTTTATTTTTGTATATGGTGTTAGGGAGTGTTCTAACTTCATTCTTTTACATGTAGCTGTCCAGTTTTCCCAGCATCACTTATTGAAGAGACTGTCTTTTCCCCATTGTATATCCTTGCCTCCTTTGTCATAGATTAGTTGACCATACGTGCGTGGGTTTATCCCTGGGCTTTCTATCCTGTTCCATTGATCTATATTTCTGTTTTTGTGCCAGTACCATACTGTCTTGATTACTGTAGCTTTGTAGTATAGTCTGAAGTCAGGGAGCCTGATTCTTCCAGCTACGTTTTTCCTTCTTAAGATTGCTTTTGCTATTCTGCGTCTTTTGTGTTTCCATACAAATTTAAACATTGTTTGTTCTAATTCTGTGAAAAATGTTCTCGGTAATTTGATAAGGATTGCATTGGGTAGTATAGTCATGTTCATAATATTGATTCTTGAGGGGAAGGATAATTTTAATGATTCCTCTTTCCTCAGATTTTTTTTTTTATCAGATGATAAATATAGCCTTTTAGTGGACAAAGTCACATTAAGCAGTGGCCAAAAAGCAAGACAATTGCTGAGGACATATTGATTGTAATTAACAAAAGCTCATCTCTGTAGACATTTTGAACTACTGTGTTTTCTAGATGGTTAGAATTAGCCATTTACATATCAGAAGACTTACATATTGTCAGAGTGTTTCAGAAATACTATGTCGTTTTCATATTGTAAAAGCTATGCATATTCATTAGAAGCTTTAGAAAATATAGAAAAATTTTAAAAGACATTTTTAAAAGCCCATAGCTCCCAATCAACAACACATAGCAGCTTATAAGAATCTGATATTTCCTAACAGTTTTTGTGTAGTGTGTGTGTATGTCTCTGTGTGTGTTTGTATGTCCTCATGTGGAAAAATAAATATACATATATAATGTATATATTATATGAATATATAATGCATAAAATAGTCCTGCATCCTTTCTACTTGATACTATATTTTAACTATTTTTGTATTCTGAGAAGTATTTGACAACATAATTTTACATTTATGATCTATTGTTATATAAAGTATTTTTTATTGTTAGATATTTAGGTTACTTAAAATTTGGAATTGTTATATCTGAGGTACGTATTTATTGTGAAATGGTTTTGTAAATATATAGAATTTCTTCTTGAATTTTGGTTCAGGTTTTTCTTGATTCAGTTCAATTAAAACTGTATATGGACATGACTATTCCATGGAGCGAATGGCTCCACCCACTAAGTGGAGGCAAGCTGGACTGAAATGGTTGGTGTGTCCTTAGCATGGGATGTGTGCTTTCAGCCAGTGTTTGCCATGTGGCATCGGGGGCTTTCTCACCTCTTCCTATCTGCCCTCCATTTTCCTGAGTCTGGATGTCTTAAGCCTGCTAGGAAAACCTCTTGAAGTTACAAACAGAGAATTACAGAGTGTTATGAAGTCCAATGATTTTTAAGGCTACATATAATGTTGCATTGCCAGTGCTTCATTATCATAGAATGTGGTGTTTTCTCCTTTTACTCTTAATAACTGACTCTCCACTTTACTTCTCTAAGTGACTAGTGCTCCTTGTCTTTTGCTTCTTGCCCTGTCACCCTTCATAGTGCTGGCTCTGTCCCTTATTGCCTTACCCCCAAACCTGCTATGTCTCCTTTATTCCTTATCTTGATTGGTGATTCAAATGCCTCCCTCATGTGAAGCTGCTCCCATCACAGAGTTAATCACTTCCTCTTTAGCATGCCTGTAGCACTTCTATTATAGCAGTGTTGCTGAAAGCAAAGTTGTGTAGGTCTGTGCTGAAATTTAATTTATTGAAAGGTAAGGACAGAGAAATGAGTTTTTCTTGAAGCTCAAGCTATTAAATGGTAAAATATTTTACATAAAGATTATGTTTTTTTAATGCTATTGATATAATAGCATTTACTTTACGCAATGATGATGTTAGGAGGCAGGTTGACAACAGTGCTTTTTATTAAAGTCCATCTTTTTATTTAAAATTATACTTGTCCATGAAATTTAAAGTTTTGAAGTTATAGTAATATAGCACTTATCATAGTACATTACATTTATTTGTTTACATGTATATGAGCCTTTTGAGAGTGTGACTGTGTCTTGATTATTTTTCCCATTGCCTAATAAATATAAGTCTGTAACAAGTGTTAAGTGCTTATTATATTTTATTAGCATTATTTTAGATGTTCACATAAGTTTATTAAATTACTTTTTGTATAAGTTATGAATAGTGTAAGTCAGCAAAGTTTTGGATGGATGAGATGCTGCTTTAAAAGTCAATGATTTACATGAAGATAAAAGCATGATTTGAAATTGGAGCATTTTCCACATTTTCGTCCATATTAATCTGTCTCATTTCATGTTAATGCTATAACTTTCTTTTTGGAATTAGCAACATATTTTTTTATCTTTCATAATTTTCAAATATTATACTCTCTCTAGACTCCTATTCATTTCTAAAAATATCAAGTTTAAGTCTGTAACTTCAGGGAATTTTATTCAATAAAATATCAAATTACTGAAATTAAATGAAATAACTCAAATGAATTAAAACACATTTATCAAGAACAGCAAATTACATATTTGGGATGATTTATTTAACCTACAGGTGTAGTTCCAAATTAATTCTAACTCACCCAGTGTGTGGTCTTAGATAGACAGAGTTCCTCATTTTGAGTGTCAAAAGAGTTTTCTCTATTTTCATTTGATTTTCATAGGTGCCCATAGCGAAAGTTGAGGTGCTTGGAAGTATTTTGTGTTTTAGAGTAATAATAAAGCTTGTGATGATGATGATGATGATAAAAAGTTGTCAGTCATTTGAATGAACACTTATTATGTACCAGGCACAATATTAAGTGCTTCATTCATTCATTCATTCAACACATGTTTATGGGACAACTACTGTGTGTCAAGCACCATTGTAGGGACTGAGAATACAACAGTGGGAAAAATTGGATGAAGTTACGGCCCTTGTGAAACTTGCATTCTAGGGGGAAAAGCAGACAAAAAAGAAATTAAAAGTGAAAATATAGAATTACAAGGAGTAATAAGAACTATGACAAAACAAAAAGAATAAGGGGAATAGAGTAGTGATGGGGGTGGGGTAGGGATAGTTTACTGTTTTACATCAGGAAAGGGCTTGCTCATAATGTGACATATATAGAGAGACTTGTAGGATGGGTGAGAATGGGCCACGTGGATATCTGGGGAAAGAGTGTTCCAGGAAAAAAAAAAATCCTGAAAAGACAACATGCTTTGAATTATATATCTTATTCCTGAGAAAGAGAGTAATATACTCAGCAGGGATTTTGTTTCCAGGTTTTACTAGTTCCAAAGCTGAAATAGATTAATTTTTCCACATTTTCTAGTATTGAATCTACATGTTCAGTATCTTTATGTTTTATATGTCACCTTCCTGTGAAACTGCTCCCAGTACAGAATGAGTCACTCTCACCTCTGTGCCCCTGGAGCACATTTAGTAATATTTTTCAAAACAATGGCCCACTGAGTGTAGTCCTATGATAAAGTTTATATTGAGAAAAAACGGGAAAAGTAGCAGCAATTGAATTCCCAGGTTGACAACTAATTTTGAAATAAAAAATTTCAAATGTGAGATCCAGATGGATCTCAGTCATGAGGCATCACTAAGCATTTAATACAAAATATATCACTTCTTTAGTGGTCACCTTACTTTATCTCCAATAAAATGAAAATTATATATTTATTTATGAATTGTAAACGTATTAGAGACTGAAAATTGGTTAACATTTTAACATGGTTGGAATTTTATGAACTGTTACAAGGATTAGGATACATTTTGGAAAGAGATGTAGTTGGTTTTTGTTAAACTAAAGAAAAAAAAACCACATAACTTTAATGTTCTTAGATTTTTTTCATTTTGCTGAGTTGTAAAAAAGAGAGTTCCAACAATGCAGGATTACGTGTAGAAAGCATGACCTAACTGTTTTTATTTTCTTTTACTTTGTTTTATTTTTACACTGAGAAGTCAAGTCCTAATCTGCAGGTGTGGTTTATTCCAACACACATAACTGTTGGAACTGAGTATGGTAAAGGGCAAGTCATATACTAAAACACAGCATCTCAGTAGCTGGAGGATGTTTAATATTTTTATACAGGATCACCATGCAGTCCAAGGGGAGAATTGGCTTACTTCCTAGTCCTACTAGGGAGAAATTCTTCCTGCCATAGAAGTTCTTCATTTCTTCCTCATACCAAGAAGAGCATGTATTTCACAGAAAGCTTGATTTAAAAATAGAACTGAAGCATCACTCATTCATGGCAAAAAAAAAAAAAAAATCAGATCACATAGAAGATTATTTAATCAGACATCTGTTGATAAAGACGTCTATTTTTAAGTCATGGTGGAGTAACAGTGATCAAATTTGTTGCCTTAACCAACTAAAAATCTGGATAAAATATGTAAAATGACAGCTTTCAAACATTTCACAACAGGCTGCACAGGATAGCGATCTCTGAGTGAGGAGAAACAAATGAGTTAAGCTCTACATTGCCCCAGCTTACTGTCTGCAATTGCAAGCTGAAGTACAGAGAGGAGGAGCCCAGACAGAGCTCAGAGGTCTCCCTACATTGAGGAGACAGAGTATGGGGGTGTGTTCTGTTGTTAGAATTGAGAGGGCAGTGGACCTGAGAAGAGAGAGCTACAGGAGAGAGCTCAAATATCTGCAGAAGATTCCCCTCAAGTCTTCATCTCAGTACAGATCAGAGAATTTCTGTGAGGAAACTACTCAAAGCTAGGGAAAGAGCCATTGAAAAGGAATAGATAGAACAATTCTCAGAGCTCACACAGGGCTAGGAATAATTCCCAAAAGCCAGCTTCTATACCTGGGGCGACAGGCAGAAGGATATAGCCTCAGTAGTGGAGCCAAATTAGACCTACATTAAAGGCTGCTGTATTCCTGCCTAACAAAAGGTAAAAGCAAGTGAAAAGCATCATCACATTGTTTCCAAATAACTAAGCTGCAAACAACAAGTTTCAAAAGTAGTTAAAGGATTACTTCTTTAAAAAAAAAAAAAAAAATCTGACACCTAGCAATATTTCAATAAAAAAGTACCAGGCATGCAAAGAAGCAGGAAACTGGGACCCACAAATAAGGAGAAAAATCAATCAATATGAACATATCCAGAAGTAACACAGATAATAGATTAAGTAGACAAGGGCATTAAAAGATACATTATATTCTCCAAATAATGAAGAAGGTGGAGGAAAACATGAGTGTGATGAGAAATATGGAGCATGTAAAGTAGACCCAATTTGATCTTCTAGAGCTGAAAAATACAATGTTTGAGATGAAAAAAAAAAATGTGTTGGATAGGAGTAAGAGCAAATTAGACACTGCAGAAGAAACAATGATAGAACTTTTAAAAAAATTTATTTGATTTGATTATAGTTGATTTGCAATGTTGTGTTAGTTTCTGGTATATAGCAAAGTGATTCAGATATATATATATATATATATATATATATAAAATGTATATGTATTCTTTTTTCATATTCTTTTCCATTATGCTTTATCACAGGATATTGAATACAGTTCCCTGTGCTATACAGAATGAACCTTGTTCTTTATCCATCCTATATGTAATAGTCTGCATCTGCTAATACCAAACTCAAAATCTATCCCTTCCCCTTGCCCCTTCCCCTTGGCAACCACAAGTCTGCGCTCTACATCTGTGAGTCTGTTTCTGTTTCATAGATAAGTTGATCTGTGTCATATTTTAGATTCCACATGTAAGTAATATCATATGGTATTCATCTTTCTCTTTCTGACTTAACTGCACTTAGTATGATAATCTCTAGGTCCATCCATGCTGCTGCAAATGGCATTATATCATTCTTTTTTATGGCTGAGTAGTATTCCATTGTATATATGTACCACATCTTCTTTATCCCTTCATCTGTTGATGGACATTTAGGTTGTTCCCTTGTCTTGGCTGTTGTGAATATTACTGCTCTGAACATAGAGGTGTATGTATTTTTTCAAATTATAGTTTTGTCCAGATATATGCCTAGGAGTGGTATTGCTAGATCATAAGGCAACTCTATTTTTAGATTTTTGAGGAACCTCCATACTGTTTTCCATAGTGGCTGCACCAATTTACATTCCCACCAACAGTGTAGGAGGGTTCCCTTTTCTCCACACCCTCCCCAGCATTTATTGTTTGTGGACGTTTTAATGATGAGCATTCTGACTGGTGTGAGGTGGTATTTCATTGTAGTTTTGATTTGCATTTCTCTAATAATTAGCAATGTTGAATATTTTTTCATGTGCTTTTCGGCCATCGGTATCTCTTCTTTGGAGAAATGTCTATTTAAGTCTTCTGTCTGCTTTTTGAATGGGTTGTTTGTTTGTTTTTTATTAAGCTGTATGCACTGTTTGTATATGTTGGAGATTAAGCCCTTGTCGGGCACATCGTTTGCAAATGTTTTCTCCCAGTCTGTAGATTGGATTTTCATTTTGTTTACAGTGTCATTTACTGTGCAAAAGCTTATAAATTTGATTAGGTCCCATTTGTTTATTTTTGCTTTTATTTCTATCGCCTTGGTTGACTGACCTAAGAAAACATTGGTATGATTTATGTCAGAGAATGTTTTGACTATGTTCTCTTCAAGGAGTTTTATGGTGTCATGTCTTATATTTAAGTCATTAAGCCCTTTTGAGTTTATTTTTGTGTATAGTGTGAGGCTGTGTTCTAACTTCATTGATTTACATGTGGCCATCCAACTTTCCCAGCACCACTTGCTGAAGAAACTGTCTTTGCTCCATTGTTTATTCATGCTTGTTTTGTCAAAGATTAATTGACAACAGGTGCATGAGTTTATTTCTGGGTTCTCTATTCTGTTCCATTGATCCATGTCTGTTTTTGTGCCACTACCATGCTGTTTTGATTACTGTAGCTTTGTAGTATTGTCTGAAGTCTGGAAGGGTTATGCCTTCTGCTTTGTTCCTTTTCCTCAGTATTACTTTGGCAATTCTGGTTCTTTTATTGTTCCATATGAATTTTACGATTATTTATTCTAGCTCTGTGAAAAATATCTTGGGTAATTTGATAGGGATAGCATTAACCTGTAGATTGCTTTGTGTAGCATGGCCATTTTAACAATATTAATTCTTCCAATCCAAGGGCATGGGATAGCTTTCCATTTCTTTGAATCATCTTTGTTTCTTGTATTAATGTTTTATAGGTTTCAGCATATAAGTTTTTCACCTCCTTGGTCAGGTTTATTCCTAAGGTTTTTTTGTTTGTTTGTTTTTAATTACAGATTCTAATTCACTTCTAGTGATTGGTCTGTTCAAGTTATCTATTTATTCTTTTTTTTTAATCTATTTATTTATTTATTTATTTTTGGCTGTGTTGGGTCTTCGTTGCTGCACATGGGCTTTCTCTAGTTGCAGCAAGCGGGGGCACCCTTCGTTATGGTGCATGGGCTTTTCATTGCGGTGGCTTCTCTTGTTGCAGAGCATGAGCTCTAGGCACACAGGCTTCAGTAGTTGTGGCATGCAGGCTCAGTAGTCATGGCTCACGGGCTAGAGTGCAGGCTCAGTAGTTGTGGTACACAGGCTTAGTTGCTCTGCAGCTTGTGGGGGTCTTCCTGGACCAGGGCTCAAACCCATGTCCCCTGCATTGGCAGGCAGATTCTTAACCACTGTGCCACCAGGGAAGTCCCTATCTATTTATTCTTGATTCAGTTTTAGTAGGCTGTATGTTTCTAGAAACTTCTCCATTTCTTCTGGTTGTCCAATTTGTTTGCATATAATTGTTCATAGTATTCTCTTATGGCTTTTTGTATTTCTGTTGTATGTATTTCAGTTTTTCTCTCTCCTCTTTCATTTTTTATTTTGTTTATTTGGGTCTTCTCTCTTTTCTTCTTGGTGAGCCTGGCCAGAGGTTTGTCAATTTTGTTTACCCTTTCAAAGAACCAGCTCTTGGTTTTATTGATTTTTTTCTTATTATTTTTTTAATCTCTATTTTATTTATTTCCTCTCTGATCTTTATTGTTTCCTTCCTTCTGCTGATTTTAAGTTTTTTTTCTTCTTCTTTTTCTAATTGTTTTATGTGGTAAGTTAGGTTGTTTATCTGAGATTTTTCTTGTTTTTGAGGAAGGCCTGTATCACTGTGAACTTCCCTACAGGAACTGCTTTTGCTGCATCCCATAGATTTTGTATGGTTGTCAATTATAGAACTTGAAGATAAAACTTCAGTAGTAAAAACTTAATTTGAAGTACAAAAAAACAGAGTCCCAGTTTAATATTAAGTATTAGTAACAAGTACCAATATTAACAAGAAGTGAACATTTCTGATTAGCCTAAGTGGAGTGGTCCAGTGTGATCCAAAAGATATCCTCTGGACTGGACCAATACCAATTCCTTAGTTGAGTTTCTAAGGCTTTCTCACCATTTTCTTAATAAGAATTTGCATCAGAACACTCTCTACGCACTATGATGTATGCATAATTAGTATTTAGATCTCATTATGGAGTGTATGCTTAGATATTCTCAACAAATCCTGGAAAGTTACTTCTATGGTAGAAGTCCTAAAATCGTGATCCAAAACTGACAGACACATAGTATCCTCTCTTTGGCCAACACAATTAAAACAAAGTTGAATTTGCCTTCAGCTAAGGCATGTCTTCATATTGCTATAGATTCCATAACACCCAGCCTCTAAAATAATTTGAACTTGTGACTCCAGCCTTGTGAGGGTGTTTTACAAGTTTTCCTGAACTGCTTGAATTCCACCTGACTATAAGAGACAAAGCTAAAGGCAGATAAGCATTGCCTTTTATGTAAATTTGTCTTAATAAGGCTTATTTGTAGTGGACGTACTACACATTATCTATGCAGTACCAGAAATACTAAAAAATATTCATATAGCTGTTCATAGGAAAGCACATATGTCAAACATATCTAAATATATATCCTTGTTTCCCCTTTGAAAATATTTCCAGAAATGATGTGATCCTAATGATAACAAAAAAGGTATGAATAACTGCAAGTCGTTTTCCAAAATGTGCAGAGGGACTATTGAAGCTAAACCTAGAGAATAAAATTCAAACTTCTTAAGACAATTGGATGAATTCCTTCATTATTTAGTCACAGCAGGCTCCGTGTTTGACCTGTAAAGCTAATAAAGGCTGGAGCCCTCACTTTCTTCTTGACAAGCACTGTTGAGCTCTTTGGTTGCATTTCAAGCTGGAGAGCATTCCTAATAAGACTTTTTTCTAGCTCATTTTCTTGCAAATGAAAGCTCTG
The DNA here is from genome assembly GCF_028023285.1 of Balaenoptera ricei. NCBI lineage: Eukaryota > Metazoa > Chordata > Mammalia > Artiodactyla > Balaenopteridae > Balaenoptera > Balaenoptera ricei. The sequence continues at coordinate 11,894,836 of NC_082643.1, forward strand.
CCGTGCCTTGCCCTTAGTTATGGAAAATAAGACCACTAACCTCAGGTAACTCTTGCTGAATGCAATGAAGATTTAATTGTTCAAATAATCCTCCAGCCTTCACATATCAAATGTTCTTTACACTTTGAATTTAAGCAACCTTTAGATTATTCTCCCTTACATGAAGTTAACTCATTTCATTTCCTGTCACTTCACTGGATTTTAGAATTAATAATTTATTTAACTAAAGAAATTTGTTTAAGAGTAAGGGATTTGAGCCCACTGTGCATTATGATTTCTACATGGTCTTTTGAGCATTTAGAATTGTGTGTGACAATATTTCATAGCAATTCTGCAAATTCAAAAAATAAATATATCTATACTTCCCAGCATTTGGGATTTTATGCCTTTTCCTGGTAAAATTAGTATTCTGCAAATTAGGAGAGCCAGAAACAACTTCCCAATCAACCTGATAACACTGTCTCCTTGAGAAAGTGATCATGTTCATTTACAGGCGATTTCTTTTGTTCCATTTTATTTTGAATTCTACTTTCCTGCAGGTCATTTGCATGTCAGCCCACAGAAAGTCTCTCAAGACTGCTTCTTGTGAAATTGAGTGGCCCCTTTTCCTTTCTTCGTTACAAGTGTTTACTGTTTCTAGAGCATGTCATCTTTTCTCCTAAGGAAAATTTTACATCTATTTAAATGTCTTGCCACCTTTCTCTGCCAGGCTTACTGACTTTTAAACCTAAGCATTTGGAGCGTACAAATTCAGTGATGTGTATTAAGTTTTCTGTCTATTTTAGACAAATTGGCATCTACCACTTCACCTTTACCTAGCTGCCCAGTACTATCTTCCAAAGAACCCAAGCATATCTGGCAGGTTCTGTATATCTTGGCTGAATCTACACTGACTTTTCTATCATAATGAGATGAGTCTATACTAGGATGGGAAAAAGTTGAAGAAATTATATAAAGGAAAATATATATGGCTTTATCACTATACCATATATTTTAGTTTTACTGTAGATAAATCCTGAAACTAATAACTCCTGTGTACACAAATGGATGAGAAGAAAAAGAAATCTAATAATTAATAAACACCTACTTTGTGTCTAGTTTTATAACTAGATGTATTTGTACTTTCTCACAGACATAAATACGAATAAGCATCACTAAAATGACATTCTATTCCAATGTTTCCTAATCTAATATGGGCTCCAGAACTTCAAGGTTAATATGAATGAGGAACTATTTTTAATAGTGTTTGTAACAGTTTCCTTTGGCTGCTGTAACAAAATACCACTAATGTGGTGGCTTAGAACAACACATGTTTATTCTCTTATAATTCTGGAGTCAGTTTCACCGGGCCAAACTCAAGGTACTGGTAGGGCTGTGCACCCTTCGAGGCTCGGAAGGGAGAATCTGTTCCCTGGCTTCTCCAGCTTCTAGAGCAGCGTTCCTTGAATCCCTTGGGTGCCGGTCCCTTCCTCCATCTTTAAAATCAGTAGCGTCTCATCTTGCTTCAGTAAGTAGTCACATTATCCTTCTCTCTGTAGTCCTGTTGCACTCTGCCTCCCTCTTATAACACACCTGGATTACATTTAGGGCACAGCCAGATAATCCAGGCTAATCTCAAAATCCTTAATTTAATCACATCTGCAAAGTCCCTTTTTCCATAAAAGATAACACCCACAGATTTCAGGTATTAGGACCTGGATATTGTTGCAAGTCATTATTCAGCCTATCACAGAGGCTGAAGCAGCTCCTTATCTCGGGATTTTTTTCTTTTTGAAGCCATTAATTGTGAATGATTAAATTTGCACTATAAATATAAAATAAATATGTGTTCACCAACCCGGAAGCTCTTCAGACCCGTCCTTTTGGTTTTTTTATGAAGGCTTTATTACATAGGCATGATTGATTAAGTCCTTGGCCATTGGCAGTTGATTCCAGCTCCTCTCCCCTCCCTGGAGGTCAGGGGGGTCTTCGTAAATGCTTTCCAAAAGTCACCTCATTAACATAACAAAAGACACCTTTATCACTGTCTACACTTAGGAAATTTCAAGGGTTTTGGGACCTGTGAGCCAAAACTGGGAACAAAAACCAAATATATATTTCTTATAGTAAATCACAATATCACAAAATCATATTAAGATTGAACAGTAAAGGTGAGTTCACACTCATAGTCTGTAATTCAGACTTAAGATAATGAGAGTCTGATTTGTGGTCAAATCAATGAATGTAATGGAAACACCTTGCTGTTACTTAACACTGCTATTGACTAAGAGAAGTGCCCGAGGGACAGAAATGCCACAGTGACTCACCACTGGCAGTGGCACAGAGCATTTGAAGGGAAGGTGTGTCGCTCTTCTGTGCTTAATCTCAAGGGATGGGGTAAGCATCAAGAGACACAAGAGCACATTGCAGGAATATTTGAGTGGTAGAAATCAGGGTCAGCGTCTGTCAGGAGGTGTGAGCATAACCAATAAATCTGTCTTTTAGATTTGCAAATGAAAAACATATGTGTATATATATTCTAATGTTATTTTTAATTGATCTAAAAGCAATAAAATATGGCCATTGTGAGTGTGAAAAAGAAATCAGAATATTTAAGAGGCATACCTTTATATTCAGTATAAAGTGAATTCTTAGATTAAACATGTACTTCATTTATGAAGTCAAGGCTCTTACTATTTATGGGTACTTTGTCTGCCAGATGGTTCTTAACTCCCTCTCTGTCCCTAAGCCTATATCTTCCTGGATCTGTAACCTATAAGAGGAATTGATAATTGGCTGAGAGAATGAGGTGGTCTTTTTCTCAGATTATTTTGTCATTTTGGAAAAGGTCAAAAATTTTAATTTTTGCTTTTTTAGTTGTTTTTTTAAATGTTTCTTTATTATAAAAATGATAGAAAAGTTATGCTTTGAAACACATTTACCTTTGTTGAGTGAAATTTAAAAGCTCAGAATGTGAAAGCTGCGAGTTTGTTTTATTTGGGACCTTACTGAGGACTTAGAGCCCAGGAGACAGCCTCTCACAGAGCTCTGAGGAACTGCTCTGAACAGGTAAGGGGAGGGGCTAGTATATATGTGATTTTGGCTAAGGAGTTTGTGCAGTCAAGCACACAGCTCTGTAGATGGTTACTACTAGTCACGAGGAACAGATATCTCAGTTAATGGTTTCAGTGCTTTTCTAAGTATGGAAAGATGCAAGAATCCAGGTTCATAAAAATTTTTCCTGAAATATATCTAACTATCTAAGGGTCCGTTGGCCTGTTTTCCCAAAGCACCAAGTGCCTCATCCTGTACTTGGTCCTGAATTCCTTTCAGTGTGTACTATAGGTCAGTGATTACAGTGGCTAATGATTTGATCCTTGTAGAACTGGATGATGAGTAACATTCTTTGTTTTGCACCTTAAAAGGTTGTTGTGAGGATTAAAAAACATAATCACACATATAAATTTCCTGATTCATAAAGTACACTCCATCAATGCTTTTTTTTTTTTCTCTCTCTCTGAAAGAAGCAAACTGGAAAATTCACTAGTGTGAAAAATCTAGCATGGTACTTGAACTAATGTTTAGTTGGATTGAACACTTAAAAAAATGGATTAGAAGGTTTAAAGATTATAGAGAATAGTTATATAAGAGATGAGAAACAGAGGAGCTAGAAGGAGTAACAGAAATGTATTTTGTAGGTTGCACAGTTTTCCTCCTCACTTTCTTTTATGTTCTTTCTCTACTTCACACATGCATTACCTACAAAAAACTTTATTCCCTATCATTTGCTTTTGGTCTAGAGTCATGGCTGATTATCTGAATTCCTTTGGAAAAGAGGATACAAAGAGCCCTATTGGTCCTTTTCCAAGCACCTACAACTTGAGGAGTCTTTCGTACTGATTAAGAAGACTCAATTTTGCATTAGCATAAGCTAACTTCTATAATATTCCTTATACACAGGCACATCTTAGAGGCTTATCTCAACAAAGAGATTTACTTCACACTCACATCTAAGAATAATGAAGATTGGTAGGCATGGGTTAGAGGAAGTCTTCTTCATATAGCCTTACTGGATCCTAGCCTCCTTCTATCTAATGGCTTGATTAAAATCTAAAATTTCAAAGTTTTCCATTGGATTTACTGCATCCATCTAGCAGATGAAGGAAGAGAAAATACATAGAGTTGAAGACTAGGTTTTATGGACCTAGAGGTGGCATTCACTTCTGCCCATATTCTGTTGGCCAAAACTTAGTCACATGGCTGTACTGATGGCAACAAAAGGTGGAAATTATACTCTAGCCCTGTACCCAGGAAGAAAAAAAAAAACAAACTTTTTTTTGCATATCTAGCAGCTAAATTGTAGCTATTTTCTGACATCATGATGTTACCGATGATGATGATGATAATGATTGTTGGATTTGGGATAAACATTGTTATTAATTTATCCTGAATATGCATCCAAGATGTTCTGGATTAGAGACAGATAAGTCATTAATAGTTGTGTTGACCTCCTTTACCCCGGTGTTTATTCCTGGAGCACACAATGAAAGACAGATGGTAAGATTAACTATGAAAGGGGCCTCGCACTCTATAGGGGATGAAAGTAAATGGATTTTACCTACCTATATACTGTAGAAAAGGACAGCTACCTTCCCCACATATCCCAAAAATGAAGGAGAAAATTTTCTGTTCCTCATAGATGGGAAGAAAAGAAAATGGCTTCTCACTCTAACCTTTTGAAATGTAAGTCTCTCCAGTGGGCAGTCAGCCCCATTTTCTCTGGTTTATATGACCTGGAGACACCTCCATGGTCCTGGGTCTCTTGAAATGCAAACCCATACATCCTGAGTTTTAAGTGTCTCTTGAGTTCTCTCACTATCCACACATTGTAAATTTCCCAAGACTTGCTCCTAGCCCAGTATCTCAAGGTTTCAGCACAATTTATTGAGAGAGCCAGTACATTGCAGGGATACTAAATATTTTCTTAACTGCTCACATGGTAATGATGATGAAAATAGCCAACCTTTGTTGAGTACTTGCCCTGTGTCAAAACCTGTATCAGTGTTTTATGTAGAATTTGTAGTGTCTCATTAGTCTCTACAACCAGGGAAGGTTACTACTACTTGTTTTACTGATAAGAAAATTAAGACACAAAAAAGTAACCAAGGAACATATTGTACAGCACAGGGAATATAGTTAATATTTTATAATAACTTTAAATGGGAAGTAATCCATAAAATATCGGATCACTATGTTGTACACTTGAAACTAACATAATAATGTAAATAAACTATAATTTTTTTAAAAAGTTAATAAAGCACCTAAGGTCATGCAGGTGGAATGTTGTACAGATGAGATTTGAATACAAACAGTTGACCCTAGAATATGAACTAAATATATGCTTTATTAAGAAAAAAAATACAATAGTGGAGCAACAATCTTTGCATTGTTAAACTTCTTCCTAGGAGGTCCTTTCATCACACCTGTTGGGATTCCTGACTACCCATCCCATTTGGATTAGCAGCACTTGTGTGATTTTTTGTGGATGGCTTTAGGACTAGATAATGTAAACATATTTATTGGATGATTCACAATTAGAATGGCTGCAGTACCTCAATCCAGAGATTTTATCTGGTTTATTATTGGGTCCCCTAAAGAATAACCCTTGATAACTATTTTTGAACAAACAATTAAGAACAGATTCTGAGCATATGTGTAACGGGCCCCTCATAAATAGTAGAAGTTTATCCCTCTTTCCTTTGGGGGACCACAGTCTATTTGTGGAGTAAACCAAAGGAGAAGCAGGTAACTGGTGAGAATGCATTCATTATGGACAAATTAAGAGCTTTTTCATCATCTGTATCATCTACTTAATTTGCTTAAACATAAATTATAATTTCAGGGTCCTACTGATGCTTACTAGAACAAAAGTATACTCATAACAAGGAATAAAAAAAATATAGGGGAAAGTTGACTGTTAAAGAGTGAAATTTTTCTTTGGCGATAATATAACTATAAATTTCAGTCTAGTCATTGCCCTAATTGTCATGAATTCTGAACTAATAAAGATCCTGACTAAATGAGATTTTTCACCCTGTAATTGCAAGAGAAAATTTTTAACTGACCTGGTTTTCCTTTTTATCAGGCAGTTTAAATCCTCTTTTATTCCTAATATTTTATTCAAACATAATACAAGTCATTATATCCTGTGTATATCAGATACTGAAATCATTTTCTGAAACTTTAAATTTTATTTTTGAAAAGCATTTCTATAAAATAAAGGAAAATATGAAGGTAATAAAACAGTGTTTATGGCGCTAGGAATATTTTATTTGATGAAAGGGAAGCAATCACAGTAGTGAATTTTATTAGTAATCCAAGAAATGAGGATTTTTTTTTCCATTTTGGTTATACATATATGCTCTCATGATATTAAAAAGTTTCTATTTAGAGTTAACTTTAATCATAAAAATTATTGAAACTTACTATTTTAAATAATGTATTTAATTCTATAACTGAAAAAGGAATTAATCAGTTTACCTGAGGGAGGTACAACAATGCTCTAGGTATAGAAACATCACAAATAAAGGTTGAACTGAAGGATTAATACATCTCAAAATGTAAATAATTTATTCCTGTCTCAGTAATAATGCTTAGGCTACTATAATAAATATTGCCCTCAGTCTTAAAGGGAATTAGGCAAAATTCAATCCCTTATCTAAAAATACATTATCCAATCTTTTAAGTTTTGCTTTACAAATCTTAAAGTTCACTCTTCAAAGTAGTTTATTATTTTATAACAAGTCAAAAAGGAAAAGACGTAGTATAAAATTAATTTATAATTTGAAAGGGTCAATGAAGATTTATCTAATTGGTGTACTGCAGATTTCAAATCTTTGAAAAGCTACCCATGTCTTTAGACAAGATAAACTTTATATCATAGGAGTCCTAATTATAAACCTGACATTTCAACTGAGAAATCCCACTGGCTCACTATGAAATAAAGTAACAGTAAGACATGAAGTACTTTTAAAAAATCGCTTTAATAGAGCCTGGCTTTTAAAAGTATGACTCTAGGAACAGGTGTACTGCATGTAATATTTTTCCTAACAATGCCTTTAAGGAAGACCTTCAGTTCAGTTTAAATAGTCTTTTAAAAAACTGAATTGGCAACCAGTATGCGTTCATTTTGTTTTTGTCTTGAAATTGGCAATTATTTTTCTCTCTCTTGTCCTTCATATCAATTTGGAAGGTGCACTTAAAAGATTAGGATCAGGGAGAGCCATGCCACTGGCAGCCAAGGCCCAAAGAACTTTCCTGTGTTGACCTAAATCAAATACTCAACACTCTCTGTGTATAAATGCTCAAGTAGCTATCATGCCACTTACAAGATTAGATTCAACCATAACTAAACTATGTTGAATCTCTGATATTTATCAAATGTAAATATCTGTAAATCACATTAAAAGAGGAAATAAGCTTTATTTCGAATGCTTTGGAAGAGAGTTAGTAGTGACTTTTACTGAGGGTGCAATCCTGGAAGAAGCCTAGCAGATAAGACATGTGTTAAATTGAATGTTGAATTTGTGTGAAGTAATGGATACTTACGTCCATAAGGTATTGTAGAAATTATAGCCATTCAGCACCTTAGTTTTTACATTAATGGTTTCTAAAAATATTTTTAAATCTATCATGCTCATAGAAGATATCAAAATTACTTATAATTGGGAATAACTCTATTACCTTTTTTTGGTAAATATACCAGTTCTCTTCCAATGCAATCAACCACTTTCATTTTGTTAACAACTTTTAGATTATAGAAAACTAAAATGGTAAAGAAAATATCAAAATAAAGGCAACCCTGCCAGTGCCTCTTTATACATTGTAGACCAGGGGTGGCAAATAGATTTTATTTTTCACGCCTATCCTGATGGATTGGTAAACAGTTACCTAGAGGGCTATGTAAAGAGGAAACTTAGGTTGCATATAGCCTCAGAAGAAAGAATGATTATTAAGACATATCTGCTATGGGTTCTTGATATTTGTCATCTGCCGGTAAATCCTTGATTTTTGTGAGAGATATTTGTAGGACCTTTGTTAATTTCCATTTTCAGATAAGAACATATATTTCCCCCTTTCCCCACAAAAATATGTATGCATCCACAAATTAAAAAATAAGTAGTACTGAGGTATGAATATTCATCCATTTGTTTTGTTCATTCACCAGCTAAGAAACTCATTCTTGCACATCCTAATGTGTATGATTCAAATCTGGGTCTCAGGAAATTGCACATTAACTCATGGACATTCAAGTTGAAAGTGCAATTGTTCAATCTGTAGATACAAAATGTCTACTTTTATGGATATTACTCAAATACCTTCTGTAGTACCCTGGCTGAAAACTCTATTTCAAATCTATTTCAAAATATTTACTTAATATCTAAATCATGCTGCTAATTGGGCCAAAATCTTTCAAATGAGGTAAAATAAAGCCCATTTTCTCCTACCATAAGTTGGGAACATTGCTCAGTATAAGCACATGACAAGGTGACAAGAGAGTGAGGTATTACATATGAATGTAAGACGTAAAGCATCACAAGAAAATTCTCAGCAGCCTCATCACTGAATTTGAAGGATAACCACACTATTAGGAGAAAAGACTGTATTGTAGAAAAACCTATCTGAAATTCTTTCCATCAGTGTAATCTACCCAAAGGAGATGCTCGATTCTGACTGTGCACAGACAACTGAAACAGCCAGACCTACACCTAGGAGATGAGATCATTCAGGTTCACGGTGACCCAGGCACACCACAGAGATCTGGAGGCACTGGGCTCACAGTTGTCATGAGGTAATATGGATAGGCCATTAGCAAAGCTGCAATGACGTGCGCCCCTGGGCAGCGGTCTGCTTGTTTTGCTGCTTGTAGTAAACAATTCTCTCACTAGAACTGCCAGCACTTGGTGGTGATATTCTTTTCCCTTTGAATTAACTGAGAAGGCCTTTGAAGGTACCTCCAGCATTAAGAAGCCTTTGTGTATAAGTGATTTTTTTTTTTTTTTTTTTTGCATCTGGCACAGTGATGTGTTTTTGCCATGTTGCCTTAAAAACATGATTTTATTTAAGAATTTTAGAATTTTGGGATGATTGGCACACGTGAAAGTAGTGACCTATTTTTTATTGTTTTTAAATGACTTGGAGCTTTGGTTTACCTAGTGAATTTCCAAAATTCACTTGTACTTTATCAATTTTTGACTTTGCCAACTGGTAAACTTTCATTTTAGGGTTTTGCTGAGGCTTTCTTGAGACAGGATCTTGTGATAGCATCTCTGTAAGTGCTGTGATATGACAAGCTTCCGAGGCAGTTGTAAAACAGTTAGAACTGCCATTAAAGTGTCTTGGCTGGGATTGATACTAAAATGAACAAAGGGAACACAAGAATCTAAAATGTTCTTACTTGATTCTGTAGTGTTATTTGGGTAAAGATTTTTTTTCCACCGAGATCAATGAATAGTAACCTCCTGATTTTATTTTATTTTTTGGATTGATTAAAAGTATACATGCTATTTTGTGCCACATAAAATGTTCAAACCCTATTTGTTGATGAAAAATAAAATCTGAAATACTTTTTATTTAAAAATGGCTTCTCATAATTAAAATATGGCAGATTTTATGTTTGAATGGAAATCTTTCACCATCATAACCAGTGACATCTTGGTATCATTATATTTGTTGCCAGTACCAAAACACTCTCATGGGCACAATCTGCCCAACTAGCCCTGCTGCAGCTTTTGGGGGTCCCTGGCATAACATAGACACAGAGACAGATCTAGCTGATAGAATCTTAGGAGATTTTATTGACCACTTGTTTCCTTAGCAGTATCACAGAGGCAGGCCATACCCTATGACCAGCACTAACTAGAGCAGGAAACAAAAACAATCATAAATGGGTTCTTTACCTGCACATTATTTCCTGTGGAAACTATTCTGTTTCCTTTATCCATCATCATGGCAATTTATAGCAATGATTGTTAGCTAGAACTATCATTAAAGGAGTAGATAAGTAACTTACTGATGAATGCCTTTTCTGAAATTTTATCTCCTTCAATGACAATCTGGGATCAATGCTATCCCTAGTTGAGTTGTACTTACTACCAACTACAAAAAAAATTCCTCAGTGTTTCATGATATTTTATATTCTTGTGTTCTGCCAATGCCTATATTATATGGCATTAGGGGAAACATAATTCTTTGCTTCAATCATCTCCAGACAAAATCTGCAGAGTTTCTCCTTGAGATGAGTAAACATATGGAATGTGAGGAAAGTTATTCTTCATCATAAACATTTTTAGTGAAAAAAGATAACGTAAAAAGGCCATATGCTTTGGGAGAGTAATTTTCCTTATGGAAGCTTCTGAGAAGGGCATACAAAGAGAAAAAACAAAACAAAAAACTGTGATGCTTTAGAATTTCCATGAAACTTAGTGCCTTGCACAGTTGACACCATTTGTCATCCAGTATACTCTTTTAAGCCCTCTTCAGTAGAAATCACAAGAGAGCAGACCTAAGTACTGGTCTCCTTAACCAGAGACTGTGCTTTTGTTCTCCATTTGGGCTGGGATGTCTTAGTTATGGTGTTGTTTTACAAGGAACATCTTAAATTGGAAACAACAGAGTTCTGGGAGTCAGACAGCTAGATTGAAGTCTCAGCCTTACAAATTAGCAGCTCTTCAATCTTGGACAATTTATTTTATTTTTGATTTTAGGTTTCCATATTTATAAAATAGAGATCATGATCCATACTTCTTAGTGTCCTTGTGAGGATAAATGAAAAGAGTATTTGAAGAGCCTAGCCCAATGCTTGACACACAGCTAACATTTAGAAAATCATGGCTTTTGTTTTTAGTATTAGCATGAGACTCAGTATGGAGGCTATGGATAATATGGATCTATTATCTAATTTACCTAGTTTTATTCCATGTTTTTATCCTGAGATAGCTGGCTAGGCATACAGAAGACAAAATGATGACATTTTACCCTATCAACATCATTAATAAAAGCACTTACCCCAAGTCAGCAGTGACTTGGGTAGTGTTTACGTATTAAATTTTTCAGATTGATAAATAGATATTTTTGTGCTAGAGGGCCAATGTGTCTTCATCCTTTATCTTACAAATTGAAGAAAAATCAACAGCTCAGGTAATAAAATGATGAATTTACAGTCACAGAGTGAAGAATTATAATTACATTCCAGTTTTCTTGACCATTAGAATTATGATCTCAACTAATTAGGTAGTGAACATCCAAATAATATTTATTGGTTTATAAGTTTGTGGCTATTACTTATGGTCATGAAAAGGAATCTAGAATTCATTGTGTAGTACTTCCTGAAATCTGTTTCACAAAACCTTACAAACCCCAAGCTTTTTATAGAACTAATACATTAATCAATCTCCACTTCAGAAATTTGCTGGATTAGCTGATTTAAATTACTTCTATAAAATATATTGACTGATTACCCTTGCAGATTGTAAACTCAGAGCTATTCAGCTATATTTTAGCTTTTGGGCAATATGATTGTTTCTGCAAATGAAATAATTTGCTTAGTAAGAGTCAGTTTTGCTCCCTGAATCAGTCTTGGGAATGATTGTTTTTTGGGGGGTGGTGGGGCGGGATTTTACATCAAAAGCAAATGCATCGACAACAAACTAGTGGGACTACATCAAACCAAAAAGCTTCTGCACAGCAAAGGAAACCCTCAATAAAATGAAAAGGTAACCTATGGAATGGGAGAAAATATTTGCAAGTCATATATCTGATAAGGGGTTAATATCCAAAATTTATAAAGAATTCATAAATTCAATAGCTCAAAAACACAAATAACCCAATAAAAAAATGGGCAGAGGAATTAAAGAGACATTTTTCCAAAGAAGAGATACAGATGGCAAACAGATACCTGAAAAAGCACTTAACATCGCTCATCACCAGGGAAATGCAAATCAAAACTACAGTGAGATATGACCTCACCCCTGTTAGAATGGCTGTCTTCAAAAAGACAGAAGATAAGAAGTGTTGGTGAGGATATGGAGAAAAGGGAACCTGTGTACTCTTGATGAGAATGTAAAAAAAAAAAAAAAAGAATGTAAATTGGTACAACCACCATGGAAAACCATATGGAGGTTCCAAAAAGATTAGAAATAGTACTCCCATATGATCCACCAATCCCACTTTTGGGTATTTATCCAAAGGAAATGAAATCAGGATCTCAAAGAGATATATGCCCTTCCATGTTCATTGTAATATTATTGACAATAGCCAAGATATGGGAAACAACTTAAGTGTCTGTCAACAGGTGAATGGATAAAGACAATGTGAGATTATATATATATATATATATGAAATATTATTCAGCCATGAGAAAGAAGGAGATCCTGCCATTTGTGACAACATGGATAGACCTTGAAGGCATTGTGCTAAGTAAATAAGTCAGACAGAGAAAGACAAGTATTGTATGATATCAGTTATGTAGAATCTAAAAATGCTGAACTCATAGAAACAGATGAGTATGGTGGTTATCAGGGTCTAGAGTTTGAGAGAAGTGCAGAGATGTTGATCAAAGAGTACAAACTTCCAGTTATAAGATGAATAAGGTCTGGGGATCTAATGTACAGCATAGTGATTATAGTTAATAATACTATATTATATACTTGAAAGTTGCTAAGAGAGTAGATCTTAAATGTTCCCACCACAAAAAGGAATGGTAATTAAATGGTGTAATGAAAGTGTTAACTAATGCTATGGTGGTAATCATTTTGCAATACGTAAATGTATCAAATGAACATGTGTACCTCAACCTTACACAATATTATATGTCAATTATATCTCAGAAAGCTGGAGATAAAAAGAGTTTTTATTAGTCCTAAATATAAGTAATCTAATTGTGTTTGTATAGACAATTGTATCATTTAATTAAATATTATATAAAATTGTTTTAAAAGTATAAATAGAACAATAATTATTTTTATAAAAATACTAATTTGGATACTTTGGACAGTCTCAACAAAGATCAGTCACTAAAAGAGTTGAGAGAAAATATAAAAATCTAACATAGTCTGCCTTTGCATTACTAACACATATCTTAAATTCTAGTTCTGCTTTAATAACTCCAAAAACAGATACTAGAAACAATGAATTATACATATGTAGTATGATATATGCAAGAATGTATAGCTGCTGTAGTTTTTTTTTAGATCAAAGTTTGAAATTGTATAACTATGGGCAATTTTTGAAGACATATTTTTGATACCACCATATATATAATATACTTATAATCCTATATGTACTTACTTTATGTATACAAGAAACCTGCTTAAGTCAAATTTTAGAAGTTGTTTTTAATTTAAAAATTTAGGAAAGATATAAAAGACATGTTATAATTAATTCCTCTATGTTTAGCTTTGTGGGTTTTTCATTTGTGCACTATAGAATATATAATCTGTTATATTTACTGTTTTATTAGTACGAATCCACACACACTTTGGAAATACATGCTTGTAGCTCCTTTTTTAATGATTAAGGAAATTCAGGTAATTTAAATGTAGTAGCACAACTATAAATAGAAAGTTTCACTAGTTATCAGAGGGATGAGTTATTATCATATACAAAAGTCCAAATAAAATGAAAATAATACTATGATGTAAGGATATATTGTTAAATGTTAAAGTTGACATCACTGAAAAAAAACATTTCATTGAATGTTTTCTAACACTGCCTTCTTCACTATAAGAAACCTAAATGTCATTGAGATTGACACCAATCTTTGCTTTCGTCTGTCTGTTCTATGTACTGTGACAGAAAGGTTTTATGTTTATGTATCAATAATTTGTTTTGTGAGAGTACTTTGCAAATCCCTGCCCAGTTCCAAGAGATTACTGAGTAGCAGAAGAATACAGTCATATTTCTTTATCTTTTTAAATGTCACATAAGTTCAGGAGATGTTTTTGTCATGTTGGAAACTGCTGTCTAGAGCACAACTGTTTTAAAATGCCATTCCTAATTCTAAATGATAGAATCTGACACTTCTTACTTCTAAGGAGACTCTTACAAGTGTCTTCTCAATCATTATTGAATTCAGAAGCAGGTAGTCAATCTGTAGATCATTGTTCTACCCAGCGTACATTTTGATCAGGTGATATTTTTTTCTTTAAGGGTATGCGAGTGTATGTGTGTGTGAGAGAGAAAGAAAGACAGAGACAGAGACAAGACAGACAGATACTTAACCATCGTATCTGATTTTATTTGTTTTACCACAAAAAGGAAATCCATTTATTGGCTATTCATCCTCTCCTCTCCTCCCCTCCCCACCTTTATGACCTCATTTAACCTTAATTTTTTCCTTAGAGGTACCATCTCTAAATACAGCCACATTGGGGATTAGGGCTTCAATACATTAATACTGGGGGGATACAAACCTTCAGTCTACAACACCCTTTTATTTCCCTTTCTCAGACAATAGTTCTTTCATTTCATGCTCTGTGACCATACGATTTCCCTTTGCAGCTTCATGTGGTGTGTTGCTTCCTTCCTTCTGGTTTCTCCACTGCTGAATTGTACCGGGCTGCAACTCACACTCTAAACATAGAGGTGCTGCTTTACATGGCACCTCTGTTGTATAAACCACCCAATCTGTGGTATTTTGTTAGGGTAGCTCTAGCAAAGTAAAACACCCCATGATTTCTGACTATGAAAGTATCCAAACACTGCATGTCACAATGGTTGATGCATCTTTGGAACACTGGTAGTAGAGAGGGGAGAGGAGGAGAGGAAGAAAAAAGGTTTTCTTACAGTTCTGGAGGCTAGAAGTCCAAGATTAAGGCTTAGGCGGGTTTAGTTTTTCCCAAAGCCTCTCTACTCGGCTTGCAGGTAGCTGACCTCTCTGTGTCCTCACAAGGCCTTTGCTCTGTGTGCACACATTCCTGGTGTCTTTTTTTTGTTGTTGACATTTCCTCTTCTTATGAAGATACTAGTCATATTGGATTAGGGCCCACCCGAGCAGCCTTATTTTAACTTAATCGCCTCTTTGAAAGCCCTGTCTCCAAATACAGTCACATTTGGAGATGATGGTGATAGGGCTTCAACATATAAATTTGGCAGTGCTGGGGACACAATTCAGCCTATAACATGGGGATTGCAAGCTATTTTCCAAAATAAATTTAAGCAACCTTCTAAAAATAAAAAATATTTTAAAGTTATAACAGGAAAGTGTAGCTATTTCCACGAGCAGCCACATTCCGAACCCCAAGTATGTGAGAAGCTAAAGACTTTGCGGATTCCTCAAAAGCACATCATAGTGATCCAGGCGGAGTCCCAGGAGGGTGTCACTATTTTAGCAAATGTACATCTTTAAGAAAAAAAAAAAAGAATGTGTTTGCAGAGGGTGCTGATGGTTTTTACGTAAGCTGGAGAGAAGCCACCAAAATGGTAAGAACACATTGTTAAATTTCCAGCAGTGTCCTGGGCTGAGGTCAGGGTGGAGAGATCCTCAAACTCTCTAGTAACTGGAAAGGTGTTCTATATTGAGGGTCTGACTTGATTCATCAAGCCTCACCGAAGTCCACTGACTTCGGATTGTAGTGTTGTTTCCTTGTATATTACACTGAGTCCATCTTTCCTCAGAAGTAATTTATTCTGAAATTCAACGTCTCATACACTGTAACAATGAGAATTTCATGGAGAGGAAACATAAATAATACTCCATTTCCAAGAAAAGAATGCCCCCGATTGTAAATGATAGACTGACTTTCCAGTTGTTCAGCAATCTAACATTAGCTCCAGGATAGTTCTGCCTACACAGACAGCCTATCTCTGGAATCTTCCACGCTGGGCTTGTGACTTTAACTTCAGCATACTCATTTAATCAACACTGTTGAGTCTCATTCTTCCTTTTCTGTGAAAATGTTTATGTCATTAATTCACCAATTCCCCTAGCTGTTCTCAGTCGTTTTTTTTTTTTTTTTGAAACCTCTAGTTCAATCTTAGTCTTTAATCGAAGAGCACTTTATATGGCATTTTTGGCAAACTGAAAAACACTGCATTCAGCTCAATCAAGCTTGTTCTTACTTCAGAACCTTGAACTGCTGTTTACTCTGTTGTTAGATCTTTTTATAACTTACTTCTTTACATCTTCCAGGTCAAATGTCCCTCCCTGAGAGGGCTTCTCTGACTGACCTTGCTAAAATGACCACTCACCCACAGCCTCCATCACCACTGCATACAAAGATACTGACAGTATTTATTGGGGTCAGTGAACATGTCTTTCCTAAACAAAATCAATGAGTCAATGAATCACTCTTGGATCCTGTAGAATGTTTGAAGAATAGGAGTAATAATAAAATTTTATAAATTTAATACTTATCCATATATTTTCATGTTTTAAGTAAACATTGGCCAAAAATTGTAGACAGTATCTGACTAGATACTTTATTTACTATCATATACAAAATTTATGAGTTCATATTGTCTTCTATTTGAAAGCAAGTGATTCTCAGCTTCCAAGGGATTTACTGTCAATGATTTACTCCCTTGAAACTCAAAGTGTGGTCCTCAAAACAACAGCATTAGGATTCCTTAGAAAATTATTAGAAACGCACATTTTGGACTACACCCCAGAACCACTGAATCAGAAGCACTGAAGGTGGAGTCCAGTTATCTGTATTTTAACAGAACCTTCAGATGACTCTTTAGTGAACCACTGATTTACCTGTTAAAAGTCTAAATCAATACTTAGGGCTATTTGAATGAAAACAGTAGCATTGCCATTTGAATATACTTGGACTTCTTCAGTGATTTTAGAACTTACTGATATAATTGTAGAAAATCAGTCTTATATCTGTCTCTCTGATTTATAATTCCATTCTCAGACTTGGCATCTCAGAATGATCCAAGAGCCCTATACCTAATTTCTCAGCTAAAAGGCAACATAGACTTGGGTTCATTTCCTAATACATGGATGAAAAACTATTTCCCATTACATTTCTTTGGTATGGGACAGGAAAAAATGAATAGGAAATGACAGTAAACCCAGCACCAATTTATCAACCTTGCTGTCATTTCTTAAATATCATTTTCACAGATATGTTATTACAGAGCTCTAGTAGAGGACAAAGGGATGATTTGGCAAGCTCCAAAAAGACTCTCAAATGTCGGGAAAAAATTTCGTTCCAGAGTCATGACAGATTTATGCTATGAGTAAATGTTTGAAATTCAGATAATATACGTCACCATTCATTTGTGGCACAAAGATAGTAGAATTATAAGAGAGGAACTTCATTGTTTTTACACTATGAGAAAAACATGGGTCTATCTTGAAAAGGGAAAAAAGTAGCACGTATTAGTGAAGAAGCAGGAGCCAATGAATGAATACCCTCCTGCCTTTTATTTCCACCTGTATTGAACTCACTTGTACTCTTCTTGCCCTCCAAACAGAACTACAATATACAATGCAATTATTACCTAACCTTTGCAAGCTGCCTGTTGTGAAAACATTTCTCCTCAGTGACATACAAAGCTTAAAGAAGATAGTTACTAATACACTGAAGCACACCTTCCTAGTTCAGGTAGAAATTCTTGCCACTTAAATACAGAGAATTATTTCTACTTCTTCATATATTCTGACTGTATCCTTATCTTCTAATGAAAATGATAAAGTAAAAAATCAAAATTGATATGACTGAAATCATTTGGGAATAAAATTGAGAACCATTGTATATAAATATAAAATAATGATTAACAAGGACTTCATTTTGAATATATATATATACACACATATATATTTTGAATATATATTATATATATGCACACACATATTCATGGAAATATATCATTATTTTAAAATAATGAAATTAATGTTCTCATTATGGTAGAGAAACAGAATTTATGACAAAAATGGAATTCAAAACAAGTTTTTTTTTTTTAATTTCAGAATATAAACACATTCTTTTTGGCCACTTTGTGTATACCCCAATTCACTTAACTATAATTATTGAGGATTGCACCTTCTATTGGATTGTCCCAGAAATTTCTGATTAAAATATTAATAATGTATTATGAAAAATTGTTTACTATGAAGAAAATATATTGTACAATTTTTGATATTTAATATTTTGTAATATCAATTATATCAAAATTTATTTCTCATAAATTACTTCTAAATTATAGGGCATATGTCTAGAAAGAGGGCATAATTTTATTCTTCCCCTGAACAAATAATTGATGTAGTCCTATTAATAAGAGCATCAATTTTAACTTGGCTTGAAATAATATCTTTGTGAAAAATAGAGAAATATTACAGTGAGCAGCAAAACTTTTGGCCTTCAAGTAACTACCTACTCCAGATATTAATTAATACCAGAATTTTGTTATTTTTAATTGCTCATATCATGACAATATTCAAAAGAAAAAAATAATTGTAAAACTGTGATTACTATTTCATGGTCATTATAGATATTTCCACATTCAACCCTTAGACCTTTTTTTCCATAGGAATTGATCATAATTGTATAATGTTAGCTAGTGTAAAAATCTGATTCACTTTGCAATAACTGCTCAAATACATATACCTAAAATGTAAAGCAATTGGGAAGGGATTCAGAAATAAACCATATGTACATGTGTCTAAAGGGGTCATTCATATTTTCAATAGCACACAAGCTATTAATACAAAAGCCTTATCCATTTAAAAACAGAAACAGTAGATATTCTTTCTAAATAAATGTAGAATATATTGATGCCTTAGGTATAGTAGCAGAAAAAAGAGGATTTGTTTACACAGTGACACACTAAGATAACATTAAAGTTTCAATTATGTTAAAAATTAAGGTTTTTATTTTTTGCTTCCTTCTTTTTTTTTTTTTTTTTTTTGCCAGGGCGGGGGGTACTTTATGTTTGAAATATCTCAGACCTTGGGAAACATGAGGCAAGAGGCAGCAGAAAGGATGTACACAAGTCTACTTACAAGGCATGCTGTGAACCCAAGGGAAACTAATTTGCATAATTCTTACTGATATTTCGTTGTGGAAAAGATACTATGTATGGAAACAAATATGGTCAAAGTGTCAAGTTGCAGAACAATAGAGAACTAAGTTATTTGTATGTTTTCAAATAAAATATTTTAAGAATAAGTTATATTGGAACAGGTTGTAGTGTAGCAGTCAGGGAATGGCTATTTCACTACTATTTAAATTAACCCATGATTGCCTAATTTGATTTAGATTAATATTTCTAATAGTTTCTGTTGTACCTATTACACAGGCAAAAAAATAAAAAAGAACAGGGCACACAGTTGATCAATATAATATTATATAATTATAAAAATTTTCATTATTTTAATTTCCTCTAAATGATATTCATTCATATTCATTCATTCACTTGAATGTCACTAAATCTCATATTAGTTACATTCTATATTTATGTCTATTGATTATATCATGATGAAAACAATACAACCATTTTTAACATTTAAAGTCTTTCAAATTGTACAATTATTTTAACTATTTAGAGATTTGACATGCTACAAATATCATATATTTGCCAAATTATCTAAAATTTTATTATGTTATTATAAAGTTAATTTTAGGTGAAATATTATAAAACAAAATATAGAATTAGTATAAACTTAAAAGTTACTTCAAATGTTTACTTGCAATATTTTATATCTTGTTATAAAAAGCATTTGAAAATAATGAATATGTTTTCATGCTTGCTACCTTAATATCTGCTTCTCTCTCATGATTTTGAGAATGTAGTTCAAAAGCCAAAAAAAGATGCAGCGTACTTGGTCAATATTTTCAGTTTATTTGTTCTCATAAGCAATTATCCAAAACTTAGGAGTTAAATGAACACTTGCCTAAAGTGTCATATTGTCACCTAAAATTATTTATTTCTAGCTCTATTATTTTCATTCTGTATAACAATTATTTTTCATGTGCTTAAAAAGAAATAATTCCAATTATCCAAAGATCCCAAAATATGAATCTTCCACAGCTAATCCAACTACTGAATGATGATCTAAGTCAATTAATTAATTCAAAAAACATTCTGAGGCTTTTCTGTGTCTGGGAAGATGCAAGAGTTTGGGCTCACTGAAATCATTCCTTTGATATGCACCTCGGCTATCTGGGGCCGGTATCCTGTGTTTTCACACCCTGAGTTTCCTCAGGGTTCACCGTGGGGAGTGGCTGCAGTCTGAGGGCTGCTAGATGGCAGGTATTCTTTGTTTCCTTCCTGAGTTCCCTCAGGGCTCACCAGCTCACCATTGTGATTGTGGTGGCTACAATCGCTGATGACTGTGACATCCTTTGTTTACTGATGTGGCAGGCAATATTCCATTTCTCAGGGGCATGGCAGGGCTCTGGCCATGGGGGTGGGGTTGGGAGGTGAGTGCATTGTCTCTGGGTCTTTCTAGGAGGTAACTGCTGGTCAGAGGCGCCTGGCTTCTGGTCCCAGCCTGTCCTGGTTGCAATGCGACCTTGGGCAAATTGCTTTCCCTCTCTTTACCTCAGTTTCCCCATCTTTACTAATCAGCATTGATTGAATTCACTGGGCTTTACTTGTAAATGCACTTTATTTGTAATGTTTTTGAGTCCTAACACTCATTCCTTAAGGCAGGTACTTACTTTGTCATTGTCCTCTTTTTTTGTTGCAAATTAAGACACCTGAGGCATGGAGAGGTCAAAGGACAGCCCTACAGGGCACAAGACCAACAGGGTGTTAGAGCCAAGGTTTGAGCAGTCTAAGTGCAACTCCCACACCCCTGGGCTGCCCACTCAGGAGGCCAGAAAGGGGATCCTTCAGCCCAGCAGGAGCCCAGGGCCTTCTTTTCACAAGGGACTTGGGGGATGGGGAGGAGAGAGCCTGAAAAGCACTTGCTGGATTCATTCAGGGAGGCCCAGGAGTGGGCAGGGGAAGGCAGAAAACAAAACAAAAAAAAAAACATTCTGAGTAGCTACTACATGCCAGACACTGTAGTAAGGCTCGGGCGGGGATGTAGCAGTGAAATAAAGTCCCTGTGATCATGAGACTTACATTCATGTGAGGGTGAGGGAAAGATAAAAAGAAAAAGCATAACATTTGTTAGGAAGTGATCCGTTCTAAGCATAAAAAAGGATAAGTGGAAAAAAGAGTGACATGAAGTGGAACAAAGTGGTATTTTGTAATGAGGGACGATTTCTTTCAGATGGTGATATTGACATAATTTCCTGGAAAAGGTAACTGAGTCAGCCACGTAGGCACATGGGGCAGTAATGTTTAAGGCAGAAGAAATAGCAGAACATGAAGCAGAAACATGAAAGTCCTTTTGAAAGAAAAGGAATGAGGTGCCATGACTAGAATTCAGTGACCAAAGCAGAAGGTAGAAAGAAGGGGTGGAAGGTGACAACTCATGCCAAGCCTGGCAGGCCCTCATAAGGACTTTCAATTTTATTCTGGGTGATATGGAAAGTAATGAGTTCTTTCTGTGTTTCTCATAATGTGTCTTTCCTCTCTGGGCCACCTGCCCTCGTTAGTCCCTTACTGCCTTGCCTGTGCATTATTTGCACAGCCTCTGGGATAGTTAGATCTCTTGACTCCAGTGTCTTCCCAACCTCCACTTCCCTCTTCACTGCAAAGTGAAGCTTCATTACAGACCTCTTAGATGATTTTTTTCCCCTGATCAAAACTTAATAAAAACAACAACATTAATAACAGCTATATTTATAATGTTGCATCCAATATTAATTTAATTATCTTTTACATTAACCCTTGAGGCAAAAACTACTGTTATACCCACTTTACAGATGAAGAAACTGTGGCTTAGAGAAGTTAAGTAATTGGCTTAAGTATACAGCTAGATAGCAGTGGAGACATGATTTTTTCCCCATTGCTAATCAAATGAAATGAAACTTTCTCAACCAAATATTGAAAGTCTTTCATATGAAGCTTAAATGTGAGCTAGACTGACCCAAATTCATGTGCCATCTCAATTATTAATTACATTTGACGTCTGAGGCAAGTTACTAAACTTCGACTCAGTGAACTTACCTGTAAAATGGGAATCATAATAATACTTTCCTCAAAATTAAATGAGAAAATGCACACAAAGCACTTTACACCGATCTTACTATATCATGGGCACTTAACAGATGTTGGCTATAATCATTACCTTAATATTAGCATATACATTGCATGATGCATCTGAACATAAGGGAATATTTCCATGGAAATCTATGTCTTTTTAATTGTAAGATTATATACTCAGGGTATTATTTTATCATAACATAGGTAAAACTATGCTGTATTATCAGTATACAAAAAATATATGTGAGCATTTAAAAACAAAAATTATTCACTGTGTGTTTTAAAAAATACATATTCTTCTTTGCAATTATAACTTTTACATATGTGCCTGGCTATCAGATGGGGAGTGCCTACAGTGACAATGATAAATGCTAAAAGTACTATAATCTTCATGTTTTACTCATCTAAAACACTCAACTGACTATGACCATGAATAAGTAATAGAGTAGGATATGTCATTGTTAATAGTGTTTGTAGGTAGTTTTTGTTTGTTTGTTTCATTTGCAATGTAGTAATATGCCTAATGATGGCAGCTTCTATTAGAAAAAGTAAAGCGGTATTTCTGAAGCTTGTAAATAGTGTTGTTTGGCCAGGATGTTAATGTACGCCTGATATGTACCATTATTTAGTTAGCATAGTTTCAGTCTCCCTGTGGGCCTGTTCTTGGCTTATCTCCTATAGGAAGTGGGATGGCTTTTATTTTTAAAATGCATTATAATGGCTGGATTTTTATAAAAGCTTGTCAGCACCTCCCCAGCCCCACTGTCTGTAGGATTATAAATCCAATGTTATTGCTAACAATGTTATTGGCTAGAAGTATAATCTCAAATTTGCTGCTGTCCCAAATTTATGCAAAGCTCAGTAGAAAGCCAGTTCATCCATTCTTTTGGATCAGTGGTCTCGAGCTAATTATTAGCTGCTGAGTGTTTCTTTCAAATAAAGTTTTTAGTGATGAAAAAACTAAATTTACAAAATCAAAAAATGTATATCTTCTCTGTGAGCTATGGGTAAATTGGCAATCCTCAATATTCCCAGGGTTCTCCAGGTCAACCTCAGGTCTCTAAGGAGTAGTAACATCTGTGCTAAATACTCTGCAATACATCTCTAGGGAAGCCTACCTGTCAGAGAGTGATGCTTTTTGACTATAAATTATAGGCTCCATGTAGTTCCATGCTTTGATGATAGTGTGGCCTGTACTAAAGAACACTATATAAGAAGAAGCCAGTACTAACCCTACAGTAAAGATGTTGTTGAAGACGTTTATTGATTTACCCTACTAGGTTTCTCAGGAGCAATTTCTCTCTGGTCTTAGGCTTTTCCTGAACAATTTTCTGGATGAAGGAATAGAGGACAATCATCATAGAGGTAGTGATCCTTGAACTTGACCATTTTATGATGGATTGTTTTATAGGATCATTCCAGAGGAGGGAACTTTATATATTTGAGAAAGTACATGGTGAGTTCAGTGAACAACAAGTGATTTGGTGTGTGGGTAGCAATAAATATATGAAATAGCATTTTAAGAAATAATGCTAGATATATGAGTTTTCATTTTACATAGTGTAAACATTATATTTTTCATGTTCCATTAAAAGCTTTTGGGGAACAAACTCATAATGATAGGAAATCTCTGAAAGCATTATAAAATATTCATAAATATTATCTTCAAGGAGCATACGGATTCGTGGGTAAGGTAAGTTTTCCAAAGAAATAAACATAATTAAACCTAGAAAGTCTGATGGATGTGAACCTTTGAGTAATCTTATTCAGCTTAATAGAGAGCTATATTTTTATATCATTTATCTAAGACTTTTATATAAATAAATGCATATATATGTGTGTGTATATATATAAATATATATATATATATTTATATATATATATTCAAATATATTGCTTTCCTATGCCCCCTTCAGAGAATATCATTAATCTATTCAATACTTTATCATCTGGTAGAAAATGCAAAGATACATAATTAAATACATACATAATTAAAGTTGAAATTCAATAAATATTTGTATTGTTAAAGAATGGGTAGTTGGGTGTAAATTATTTTTCAGGATACTTGAATTCTAAATGTTCAAGTGCCAAAATGTGTTTATTATAAAATAAAATGTAAAAGTATCCTTTTAAATGAAACACATTAAAATGTAATCATTGCTATTTTCCAGTTACAATTAAAAAGGCAATAATTACAGGATATTTATCATTTCATCTTTCTTAGTGATTAAGAATCACCATTATGAGAACACGTCATTGTCATAGCAAAATTATGTACTGTTTCTGAACTTGTTCTTAGTCTGTTAGCTGGCACTTCCATTTTAGATATGCTCTTCTCTGACTCATCCCTAATTCTAGTGATTATTTCTAATCATCTGTAAATCACATGCCCAGGTCAGCGGATTGAGTGATGGTCTAAGAAACGGTCCTAAAAAGGATGGAACCTCCTGATAAGGAAAATGTCATAATTTGATTTTATTCACAGGATTTGCTCCCTTATCAATAAACTGATGATATCATTAATTTCTTTTTTTAATATCACAAATATCTATTTTTTTAAAAAAAGGACTGAGCTAAAGAAGTAATTCTCAGAAATGTTGAAAGTTAGCCACACCAGATAACTCACTATGTAGTTCTGTGTGACTGTGTTTCTACGGTGAAGCTCTTTTCAGTGTCTGACGTGCAAAAGCGAAATATTAGCTATAGGCAATCCAGAGGAATAGCAAAATAATATTGTGCACTAGATTTCAGAAGACAATATCTCTCTATACCATTTAGGCTGCTAATTTTGAATATGATTTCTAGTCAGTAGCATGTAATACACATTTAAAGTTTCCATGAATCTTTAATTTAGATATTTGGGATTTTTTGCGCAGAATTAACTTTAAAATATTCTCTGTTCTATGTTTTGCTTACAGTGACTAGTACTTACCAGTATTTGTTATTACAAAAAAGAGTAACTAGAAATAACTGGAAATATACTCCTTAGAAATATTCGCACAGTCTCATGGGGTAAATATTCAATAGAATGTCATCATTAAATATGTCTTCACACTTAAGAAAGTATTTAACAAAGGTAAAACTCTCACATAATTAACATGAAGGAGATTTTTTTCACAACAATGCTTGAAGTTTTCTTGATGTTTTTCAAACTTAAAAACAACATTTTGAATTTTAAGGGAACATCACTCAATCTAATCTTTATGGAGACAGATTAGAGCAAATGATATGATTTTTACTTTTTCACAAATGATTGCTTTTCAGAGGAAGAATTTAAAAGTTAAAAAATATCTTAATTTTCTTAAAGGATGACATCTGGCTTAATATTATATATAGTCCTGGGCAGCATTCCATACAGAAGTCTTCCTTATCCAGAGTGTTTATGACTCAGGTATCCAAATGCCCTTGCCACATTCTGTCTCGGCTTTTTGACTAATTTAAATCTTTTGTGCATTAGTTTTGTCATATTTTCTGCAAAATGTGGGCAATTAAATGAGTACATACGCTTGCTGCCTAGAATATAGTAATTGTTCGATAAAGGGAAGACTTTTTACCTGTTTTGCCTACTCTGTTTCATAATTACAGTTAGAGTAGTGATCAGATGTGATCTGCCAATGCATGATATCCACATAAAATAATACTTCATGAGCTCATTCATGGTACTGAATGAGGAAAAGAAAATTATTAAGTATAAAAACCCACAAAGATATGAAGTGCAAACTATATATTTTTTCTATATATTGTTGATACATACACATACTTAAGACTAGGAAGTGTAAAAACTATCGTTCCAAGCGAATTATCTCTGATATTGCTTCTTTGATACTTTTGGTTCTGATAAACTTGTATTACGCCCCATACATTTCTTATCCTTTCTTTGAGCTTTGACCTTTATTTTATCAGGACCATATTACCTATAAGGAATTATTTTACTTCTTGCTCAAAATTTGAAAAGAAAAAAAAAAAAGACTCATTATCAGCCATACCACCAAGGTTTTGCTTTCTTTCATTGTGCTCTGCAAATTTTTGTCACTAAATTCTTATAGTCTGGTGCATATCTTGTTTCTTTGTTTTCACAGTCACGCAGTTTTCCTTTTTCTACCCTGAGTTCTCTGTGACCTTCCTTCCTATGCTATGTTCTGTGCCTGTATTATTTCCCACACTACTGCAAAATAAACAATATGTTTATTGATTTGAAGAAAATTCAACTCCCCAAATCCTTAGCGATTAAATTCCTAAATTTATATAAAAGCAGATTTTAAGCATTCATGAACATTTAAAATTTAGTTAAAACATAATTAAATTTCTCGATTCATCTCTAAAATATTGTAAGATTTATAAAAACATTAAGAATAAAAGTCACCTTAGGAATTTTTTTAGGTAAGAAATTAACTTTTCAATACTCAAAGTATCTCTTTACATAAGTCCCATTCTATATATCTACCTACCTATTTCTATCTCTATCAATCTAGCTATCCATCCATCCATCCATCCATCCTTCTGCAATGGAGTGAATGCTTGTGTTCCCACCCCCAAAATTCATAAGTTGAAAGTCTAATTATAATCTGATGGTGTTTGAAGGTTGTGCCTTTAGGAGGTACTAAGGTCATGAGAATAGAGTCCATAAGAAGAGGCCAGAGAGCTAGCTAGCTGTCTTTCTGCCATATGAAGTTACAACAAGAAGCCAGCATTCTGCAGCCCCAAAAAGGGTTCTCACTAGAACTCAGTCATGAGTGGCATCTTCTGGACTTCCAGGCTCCAGCACTGTGAGAAATAAAGTTCTATTGTTATCAGCCACCCAGTCTATGGTACTTTGTTATAGCAGCTTAAACTGATAACATCTACCTTCTATCTATCGAATGGAAAAAGCCTAAATTATAACTTTAGTTATGAACTATTTAAAGTCAGTAGCATAACAATTTGAAAGAATTTCCCCTCACCTTCTTTTGGTATTTGTGCTTTTAAGTAAAAAAAGAAGAACTGTTAACATTTACTTCCATAGAAATACTGTTAATATGAGAAAGATAATGAGTCCATAAAAATCAAAATTTTTAAATGTTCACTTTAGTGGGCAAAATATAATAGTTAATCTGTCTTGGAGATAATATGCCAGGTAGTGATCTGTTCAGTAAATTTTCATGGTGGAGATAAGGTCTGAGCAACATTTTGAAACAACTACATAATATATTCTGGGAAATATGAATATAGCATAATGTCTGCAGAAGAGCAAGATTTAGATGATGACAGATCTTACATGTCAGTTGGACTTTATCCTTTAGTTGATGGAGAATTGTAAAATACATAAATAAATAGTGCTGTGAGAAGAATCATAGTTAGAAAAGGTATTTTTGGACAATTTCAAGGGTGACTAACTGGGACCAGGTAAGGAGAGGTCAGAGTAAGATGAAAAATATAGTGTGTCATTCATTTAAAAGGAAATAAGAACCAAGGAGAGATGGGAGGGATTTACATTTACTAGCAGTTGTTGAGTGACTTCCATAACTTTCCATTTTATATTTTTGTAAGTTGTAATATAAATTATTGTCATAATGAAATAAATGATTAAAATTTAATTTTAGGAAAGGTTGTGAACTTCACTGAATCAGTTACATCTTGGTCAATGTAGCAGATTCAATCATATTATAGCTTATTTATGATATATAAAGCAATATGATGTCAGTAAAAGAGCTGAAATAATTGTCTCGATATGTCTTGTTCTGTCCTTTTTTTTTCAGTTTTGTGAGCCTTCCATTCAGTTATCATTTAGTTATCAACCTTGTTACTTTGAGTTATGAGCAGAAATATTGGGAAATATTTTCTCCCCAAACATATTGTCTAACGACGTGTAAGGACTATGTCCAGTGAGTGAAAATTTAAATGTTAAAGTAAAATACTAAGTTTATCAATATTGGTCTATCCTCATTCCCTCCTTTTTTAACAAAATGATAAAAAAAATCATTAAAAATTACTGTAAATTCAAGTGAAGCTCATAATTTTTTTGTTCTTTAAAGTAAAATCTTCTTTACAGTAAAATTCATTCAAAATACTATGGGCTTACTTATGATAAAGTTTTTTGTTTTTTCTTATTTATTTATTTATGGCTGTGTTGGGTCTTCTTTTCTGTGCGAGGGCTTTCTCTAGTTGCGGTGAGCGGGGGCCACTCTTCATCGCGATGCGCGGGCCTCTCACTATCGCGGCCTCTCTTGTTGTGGAGCACAGGCTCAGTAGCTGTGGCTCACGGGCCTAGTTGCTCCGTGGCATGTGGGATCCTCCCAGACCAGGGCTCGAACCCGTGTCCCCTGCATTGGCAGGCAGATTCTCAACCACTGCGCCACCAGGGAAGGCCTATGGTAAAGTTTTTAATAGAAGGATAAGAATTTAAATTCTGGAACAGCTTAGCAGAGTTGATAGTAAATAAGTAAATTTGTATAACACTTTTATCTTAAAAACAGTGCATTAAGTTGTATCTTATGCTACTTAGATAATGTGAGAGTCCTTCAAGTCACTCTAATCTCCCACCATTAGACAAAAAATAGCAGAGTTCATGAGAAACCCTGAGCGTTACTGGCAGCAAATGATAGTTTTATTTTCCTTTGGAAACAACCCTCAGTGAAATGCTTGTGGCTGTTTCTTCATGGCTCAGATCTGGGAATAAAGGAAGAGATAAAATGAAATAAATACAGAATCAGTGAACTATTATCAAAAGGTGGGGCTCTGCTTGGTCACTTAGGGCAAGGGCTTGGTTTACTGTGTTTGCATCACTAGTCTGGCAGATTAGGATACATGAACTTTTAAATAAACACATCTTGTATTTCAAGAAACTTATGGCATAAAATGTTGTATTTTAACTGTCACCAAAATATCCAATATGTTTATTTATTTATTTATTTATTATTTTTTTTAAACGTCTTTATTGGAGTATAATTGCTTTACAATGGTGTGTCCATATGCTTTTTAAAAATGCTATACACTAAAATTATGTTTTGATTATGTCTTCCTTGAAATTCTTGAATTGATTTTTTTTTCTGATACCCTACAATTTATGTGTTGGTCTCATGTAAACACCCCCTCCAACAAACATGTGAACATGGGGTTATAGTTGATATAAACATTTGTAAATATATGTGTTCAATTCAAATATATATTCCAAACTACGTTACATAAAAAACTCACTTGAAGTGTACGCTTTTGGCTGTGATGATAGAAAAGGGGAAGCTGCATAGACTAATCTGTGTCCTTCTGCATCCTGACCATCTTTACTGCTGTTTTTCTTTCTATACTTAGAATCAAACTTGATCTCTCTACAGATGGTCTTAGCAATGGTCTTAGCGACAACATATTATACAAATTAAAAGTACAAGCTCTGGAGTTAAACTCTTGGGTTCAAATTCCAGATTCCCACTTACTCATTATTTGTCCTTGGTCAAGTTTCTTAACTTCTTTGAGACCTTGGGTTCCTCCTATGAGTTATGGTTAAAATAAGACTTCTTATGTCATGAAGTGCTTTTGAGAAACAGATGAAATAAAAGTTTCTAGAACAGTGCCTCAATAAGATGCTAATTCTGTGTGCTAATAATAATAAGCCTTAGAGCACTCCTAATATTATGGGTTTTACATTTTTAAAAATCCTGCTAGAGCTAAGATGCCACAAATTTCTTTTTAGGGAAGAGAAATAAATATGCAGCTCCAGCAAAGACTGAAAACAGACAAATGAAGTTTAATAAAATAAAAATACCTGTGTTTATGGGCATAGATTTTTTCCTCTATAATGTTTAGCACTTTATATAAAACAACTAAATTTGATTCTTCAGATTATGAAATAATAACCAACTGTGGCTTTACAGCAGGTTTTGAAGGATGCTATAATGAATGCTTTTTCTAAAGGGAGATTACATGTTCAGTAATTGACACTACCTTAAGGAGATTTTAAAGCTAGAGATAGATAACGTATGTAACATATTAAAATTGAAGAGAGTATCAGATAAGTTTTCCTGTTTGCCTTTGTTTGAAATAAAAACACGTTTATAGGATTCATTATTATATAAGCCTTTAAAGAGTTCTTAATGGAAGGACCAGACAGACTGCGTTAACTGATTTAATATTTTATAACATAACGGTTGTAGAAAAATTGTATGAATTTTTCTTTAACCTCTAGAA
This sequence comes from Balaenoptera ricei, assembly GCF_028023285.1. Lineage (NCBI taxonomy): Eukaryota > Metazoa > Chordata > Mammalia > Artiodactyla > Balaenopteridae > Balaenoptera > Balaenoptera ricei. The sequence goes on from NC_082643.1 coordinate 11,925,082, forward strand.
GTGTCTTTCCCCCACAAATCTCCTCTTCACACCCTAATATGTGAAAGAGGTCATTTAAATATCCAGCTTTATGGTTTATAGTGTGGATTACTGTGACTAACTCTGCATCCCCAAGCAACATATCGCTATTATGCAAAACCATTGTGAACAGATGACACATTAAGAAACACAGCTCTGCCGTGCATCTGGTCTTTGATTCTGAGAAATACAGCACTTGAGATGGAATATGCAAATGGAAAATCGACCCAAGGTCAGAGTGAGGAAAGCAAAATGACATTCTTTGTTGGTTTCAAAATGAGAAATCCATTTCTACTGCACAGTAAAGTTAAAATAAAAGTTAAAGAAAATCAGTAGAAGAAAATTTAGGTATTTCACCTCCTCCTTGCTTCTTTAGCTGGAAAATAATTCAGTGATTTTTGCTACTGTAGAGAAAAGGGAGAATTATTTACACTTTTATTTCCTAAGATTTTTCCTCTTGTATCTACCCTGATGAGAGAAAATATATGTAGGTGATAGACCATTACTCTAGAATTTATCCATAGTCTTTGTTCTATTTATTGTTGTTTGGGTGACTTTGAGAAAGTATGTTTTTCTATACTCCTCTTTATTTTAAATAAGTATAATAATTAAAATTATATACTCCATTTTTCTGGAGGGATAAAAAGATTATTAACTGATTAGTAGATTTATTTAGGAAGATACACTTTATAGTCTTTCTCTTTTGTGGGCACCTCAGGTACAGAGGGATCATCTAATGATATTCTTCAGTTTATGGCACACTGTCCTCATACCTCACCCCTTTTCTTAGATATTTTTTCCTACTCCCGGCTTCTCCTTTTATGTACTTTTCTAATGAGTTTGATATATGTACTTTGATGGCCATGTTTCATAAAAGATTATATCCCATTGTGTATGCTTAACTTACATAGCTATAACTCAAGTTTCTTTTTTCACTCAGTCCTGTTTTTTAAAATACTATGGATTCTAATTCAGTGCTTCTAAATACTGCAAAGAATTCCATTGCACGTATCCACTGCAGTTTACTTATTTATTATGCTAATACTGCTTCCAACTACCTTAGATTACCTCCAATTCCCTATTACTGCAAAGAAAGCTGAGATAAAGCTTCCTGCTTTTTATACAGGTCTGCCTCAGTTTATGATGGGGTTACATACTGATAAATCCATAAGAAGTTGAAAATATTCATCATAAGTCAAAAACACGTTTAATATACCTAACTTACTAAACATCGTAGCTTAGCCTAGCCTACCTTAAATGTGCTCAGAACACTTACATTAGCCTGCAGTTAGGCATAATCATCTAACACAAAACCTCTTTTATAATAGAGTATGGGACATCTCATATAATTTATTGAATACCATACTGAGAGTGAAAAGCAGCATGGTTGTATGGGTACGGGATGGTTGTGAGTATATCCGTTGTTTCCTCTTGTGATTGTGTGGTTGACCGGGAGCTGTACTTGCCACCACTGCCCAGCAACAGGAGAGTATCATCCTGCATTGTAATGTTAGCCTGGGAAAAGATCAAACTTCAAATTTCAAAGTATGTTTTCTGCTGAGTGCGTATCACTTTCACACCATCAAAAGTTGAAAAATCTAAAGTTGGGGGCTCTCTATACCTTTCTGCTTTTGTGTAGGAATTTTTCTAAGGCTTAAAACCATGACTGGAATGGCTGTGTCAAAGGAAATGCTTAATCTAATTTATTTTAATCTTATCTAATTTATATGCTTAATTTAATTGAATGTTTTCAATTTTCATCAAAGGAGTACATATCTATCTGTATCCCCAAATTTTGAGAATTAGTATTTTTTTTTGTTGTTTGGTTCTGAACATTATGTAGTTACTAGGGTTTTTTTTTTAAGTCTTCAGATACATGAAGCTTTTTTTTTTAATTAACAAACTTTATTTTTTTAGAGTTTTAGATTCACAGCAAAACTGAGTGGAAAGTATAGAGACTTCTGTGTACCACCTGCTCCCACAAATGTGCATTATCGACATTGCACATGAGAGTGGTACATTTATTACAATCATGAACCTACACTGATAACATCATTATCACTCAAAGTCCATAAGTTTACATTAGGGTTCGCTCTTGGTGTACATTCTATGGATTTTGAAAAATGTATAATGATATGTATTCATCATTTCAGTAACATACAGTATAGTTTCACTGCCTTAAAAATCCACTGTGCTCTTGCTGTTCAATCCTTCCTCCTCCCTACCTGCTGGCAACCACGGATCATTTTATTGTACACATGGTTTTGCTTTTCCTAAGTGTCATACACTTGGAATCATACAGCATGTACCCCTTTTGGACTGGCTTAGTAATATGCATTTAAGTTTTCACCATGTTTTTTCAGGGCTTGGTAGCTCATTTCCTTTTAGTAATGAATAATATTCCATTGTCTGGATGTACCACAGTTTATGTATCTGTTCACCCACTGAAGGACATCTTGGTTTCTTCCAAGTTTTGGCAACTATGAATAAAGCTTCTATAAACATCCATGTGGAGGTTTTTGTATGGACATAAGGTTTCAGTTCATTTAGGTAAATACCAAGGAGTGTGAATTGCCTGATGGTATGGTAAAGAGTACATTTAGTTTTGCAAGAAATTGCCGAAACATTTTCTAAATTGGCTGTACCATTTTGCATTCCCACCAGCAATGAATGAGAGTTTCCTGTTGCTTTACATCCTCACCAGCATTTGGTGTATCAGTGTTCCATATTTTGGCCGTTCTAATAGATTTGGCTGTTCTAATAGATTCATTGTTTTTTAATTTGCATTTCCCCAATGACATACGTTGTTGAACTTATATGCCTACTTGCCATCTGTATATCTACTTTGGTAAGATGTCTCCTCAAGTCTTTTGACTGTTTTTAATTAGGTTTTTCATTTTCTTATTGTTGAGTTTTAAGAGTTTTTTATAAATTTTGGATAGCAGTCTTTATCAGATGTGTCTTTTGCAAATATTTTCTGTCAATCTGTGGCTTGTCTTCTCATCCTCTTGAGGTGGAGATTTTTAATCTATTTTTTTCCTAATTTCATTTATTATGACCAAAGACCATAGTAAATGATACATGGTTCTTTTAAAGTTAATTGCTCCTTTTTTAGCTTTGTCTGTGGTCAAATTTTGTGAATGTTTCATGAATGCCGCCAAATATTTATTGCTTTGAATAGAGCATGTAAAGTTCAACATAATGTACTCTTTAATAGCATAGGCTCTGGAATTCAGAATAATTGTTTTGAAACCCTGTTTTGCCACTTCTTTCTGAGCAATCTTGAGCAAATTAAACATCCTGTGCTTAGTTTTTCCAAATAAAAAATTGAGAACAGTAAGACACATTCTATAGATTTGGACTGAAGATTAAATAATTTATATTAGGTATGTACACAGTACCTGGTAGTGTGTTAAATACTCTCAGGATTATTATTTATTAGTTTGGAATAGTTATGAAATTCACTGCATTTCTGTATATTATTTTCTGCTTGAGCTATCAGTTTTGGATAAGAATATATTAAGTGCTTTTAATATTTCATAGTTTAGTTGCCTTATTTATATGAGTATAGTCTGAAGCTATATTATTAAGTATGTCTCATGCTGAAAATACTATATTGATCCATTTTTCTTTTAACAGTATATAATATACCACTTTGTTATGACACTTTGTTCGTTTTTTTTCTTGTTTGTTTGGTTTTTCATTGAATACCAAATTGTTTGATATTGAAATTGACATCTTAGATTTCTTTTGGTCCATGGTCTTGTTCCTTTATTTTTAGATTTCAGCCTTTTTCTGATTTAACTGTTTCTCATATTCATGACATATTGCTCATTCTTACTTTTTTACTTGTTTGAGGATCTCTGATTATATTTAGTTTAACCATGTACATTCATTATAGTCCCTGATATATTAAGATTTCTTTCTTCCATTTTATTTTCTATTTATTTTCATTTCATGACTTCCTTTGGATTTTTTACACTTACTTTAGCTAATTTGAAGAACTGCTTAATCCATTTATATTCTTTTAAAGATTACCTCTATTAAGACTGATATTTATTTTTATCTTTTTATTTATTTCTTATACTTATTATTATGTGTAACTTCCCCTGAATAAAAATTATACTGTTAGATACTCTCCCTTCCCTCTTTTCCTTTTTTGTATCCATACTTCTGCTTTTGCCATTGTGTTGATTTTTGTCTAGAATTTTATATTTTTAAGATCTTTTCTGTTTTAGACAAAAGCAAATTTTACTAACTAAATTATATATTAATATCTAATTTATCTATATCTCTATATTTTAAAATTTCACCTTATAAAAGAAATAATACTTTTGCTAGTTATAAAATTCTAGACTTAAATTGCCTTCCTTATATAATTATCATTTATCTTGCAGCCAGTATTACTGTTAAGGAATCTGTTATCAATTATAACTTGTTCTTTTATAGGTAATCTACTTTTTCTTTCTAGGAGGTTTTACAGTTATCTTTTATCTTCTATTATAGCATGTATATGATATATACATGTGTGTGCATATGTGTGTCACTTTATCCGCCCTTTTTATATTTTATGGACTTTATTTATTTTAAACATTTGTTTATTTTTTGGCTGCATTGGGTCTTAGTTGCAGCACGTGGGATCTTTTGTTGCGGCATGTGGGCTCTTCGTTACAGTGTGCGGGCTTCTCTCTAGTTGTGGCGCACAGGTCCATTAGTTGCAGCACACGGCCTTAGTTGACCCATGGCATGTGGGATCTTAGTTCCCTGACTAGGGATTGAACCGTTGTCCCCTGTATTGCAAGACGGATTCTTAACCACTGGACCACCAGGGAAGTCCCATTTTATGGCCTTTTAAAATTGGGTCTTAAATCCTGGAAAATTATCCACCAATCTTTCCTCCTGTTTCCCTCCTGTTTATTTATTTATTTAAAAATATTCCTCCCTAGGCTTCTTTTACGCAAATATCGACATTTTACTATTTACCAAATAGAAAACTATCTGGTCTTGTTCTTCACAGAGTATCAAGTGCTATGAAAAGTGCCTGATTTAATATATATATATATTTGAGAAATCAGTGAGTTGGCTGAGTATAGTCTTAAATTGTATTTGAATTACAGATAGTCATTGATGGCCATGCTTTTAAAATCATAATGAGCTGTAATTATGGTATGGATTTTCCAGTTAGGTATTAATGTATAACTTGCAATATTTTGAATTAATATGTCATTGAATTCCAAGACAAATTTTGCCTTTAAACCATTGTTTGTGAGAAATCTGCATAAGTTTTGCATATTCTGAATAATGTATCTGCTACAGACAGAGAAATTTGAGAAAATATTAGAAATAAAATAAATGATTCATTACATTCATATGCATATATATACTTAAAATGTGAGAAATATTAGTGAAGAAAATACTATTAATATTAATGTATTTGAAGCATAGTAAAGCACTGGCCTCTGGTTATGTGTTCCCATCTGACACTTGGAAAATTACTTATTCTGAATTAACAAAATTTAAAAGGAGAAGTATCTAAACTTTCACTTAGGAGGCTAAAATACAACGGCTCTAGGCTACAGAACATTTTATTAAAACATTAGAATTTAATAAAGACAAAAATAATGAGAAAGTTTTCTTTGAATAACTTATTATAATGGTCTTAGATCAAGAAAGGTTACAAAGAGATTAATTCAATTTATGAACAGCTTTAAAATAGTACAGCTGGTCAAACTTTGAATAAATAAACATTTCACAAAAGTAGATATAAGAATGGCTAATAAACACATACAAAGACTCTGAACGTCATTAGTCACTAGGGAAGCACAAATTAAAACCACAAAGAGATTCCCCTGAAATGGCTATGTTCAAACAACAGATAATATCAAGTGTTGCTGAAAATGTGGAGAAACTGGAACATGTATACATTGCTGGTGGAAAGTAAAATAGCTCAACAGTTTTGTGAAACATTTTAATAGTTTCTTAAAATTTTAAATATAACCTATCATACAACTCATCTGTTTCACTACTATCTACTCTACAGAAATGAAAACATGTGTCTGCACAAATACTTGTACATGATTGTTCATGGCAACACTACTCATAATAGCAAAAAAGAAGCAAACTATATGTCATTCAGCTGATGAATAGATAAATAAAATCTGGTGTATTCACACAATGCAGTACTATTCAGAATAAACTACTGATACATGCTAAAACAGGAGTATACCTCAAAGACATGTTAAGTGAAAGAGCCAGGTGCAGAAGACTATTTATTATATGACTGCATATTAATAAACTATCCTTAAAAGGAAAATTTATAGAGATGGTAAGCAAATCAGTAGTTGCATGGGACTAGGAGTGTTTCTGGCGATTGACTGCAAACAGGTGTAAGGATAGTTTCTGGAGAGATGGAAAATTCTAACACTCAGTTGTGATGGGGCAGTAAATATCTAAATTTATTAAAATCATTGAATTGCACACTTACAAAGAGTGAATTTTATGACATTTAACTTATATCTCAGTAAAACTGTTAAAAATAGTTACTGCTATAAAGACAAACGAGAATTGCCGCATGTTGGGAGTTTGTCATAATCTTTATAAAAGAATTAAGTGAAATTACATAAAAGATTTTTCTAAACATTTAATAATAACAATATCAAAACAATAACAATAATAATAAACATTGATTGAGTGCTTTCCATATGCCAGATTATTAGCTCATTTAATCTCACCACAGTCCTAAGAAATACCTACCCATTATTAATATCCCCCATTTAGATAATGAAACCAAAATCAAAAAGGTTAATCTACTCAGTAATCACACAGCCATTAGTTAAACGAGGATATTAATCCAGGCAGTCAGGCTTCAGAGAGCCTACTCTTAACCAAATTTCCCTATCACTTCTATCCATCCTGTACATACAGCTACAGTGAGAGAAAGTGCAGTCCAGTTAGAGAAAGGTGAGGTGGAACAGTGTAATTTTTTTGTATAGAAATTGGTTTCAATGTTGTAATAATAATGATTAACATATTAGAATAAGTATATTACATGCAAAATTGGCGTATATGACTAATATTTAAAGTGCTAGCCAAAATGATATGAAGAATACAGGTAAAATTTGTAGTAATTAAGACATACTAAAACAAAATAAACTGAATACCTGTAATGAAAACTTTATGTACCTTTAAAAAAAATGTATCCCTAGAAATTACTTTGCTCCCAGAACAAACATGAAAATCAATCACCAGTATTAAGGTAATCCTTATGTTATTTTATATTTGGTGAAGTTCTAGACTTTAACAGAAATAAAACTAAGTGATTTTCTTTCTGAGATAAATTGTAAGTCTGCAAATCAAGATGTTTGGACTTGACAAAGATCTTGGTGGTACTTTTTTTTCCGTGGCTAAGAAAATATTTAGTCTAGTCTTTGAAACAAGTACACAATAATCATTTAGACTAAGTTTAAACAAATGGTAGAAAAGGAAATGAGACTATTCTTGATATTTAATTTCAAATCTAGCATCACCTAAATGCCTTTTTGAAATGACTGAAATGATAGAATGCAGTGAATGATCTATAATCTCTTTCATGTTTCAATGAATTGTGACAATAAAAAATGCCTTCAGGATTTACTTTGGAGGTTTCATCAGGATTAACATAATAAAAGCATACAGGGAAAGGATTAGAAGAATCATTTTAGGAAGGGTATTAAATTCGGTATTTATAAGATTGAAAATGAAAAACAATAAATAGATACTGCAACAGGAACCTACAATATGCCCTGTTTAAAAGACAGACAATATATTGTCAAGTTAAGAGTGATAAAAATGATAGAATATATTGTTAGAAATATACACATCATTGCCTTTAAATATGTTTACTCTTAAGGTATGATTAAGAATTATATACCTGTTCGGGAAGATATAAAATTTAGACTAGAACTTGAGAACTGTCATCCAAATGACTCAACAGTCACATTAAAGGTTGTTACAAAGAAATTCTCCATTAGTTTTTCTCCAGCCCCTTAAGACTAAATATTTGATTATATTGACTGTTTTCAAAAGTTTCCTAAATCTTTGTCAGTGGCAGGATATAATGAGGGTTTAATGAGAAGTACTATTAAATTGAATGAGTGTATTGGATTTATCTTAGACAGTATTCTTATATTACTGTCCACTCTGCATATAAAAGTCCTTTTTATGTACTTATTGAGCTGAATTAAATTACATTGAGGCTGTGGATTATAAATGCACAGGATCACAACTAAAGGGCTAGATGTCATGGAAAGACTATAAACATGTTTTTAATATAAAAGTATGCAAATGCCATTCTGCTGGAGAGATTACCATAAAACATTGAGGCTAGAATGATACATCATTTATTTTTGGAAAAAAGGGGTATATTTTTCAGAGTTAAGAAATAAAAGCATAATAGGAGCTATAGGTCTTATCCCAGATAAGAAGTGTTACCCATTAATAATGTTTGACTGTGTCTTAATTGTAGTGCTGGCTTTTTACTCACAAAGAACAGAAAGCATTTGTAGGGCTCCCCTGGTGGTGCAGTGGTTAAGAATCCACCTGCCAATGCAGGGGACACGGGTTCGAGCCCTGGTTTGGGAAAGATCCCACATGCCACGGAGCAACTAAGCCTGTGCACCACAACTACTGAGCCTGCGCTCTGGACCCCACGAGCCACAACTACTGAGCCCATTTGCCACAACTACTGAAGCCCATGCACCTAGAGCCCGTGCTTCACAACAAGAGAAGCCACTGCAGTGAGAAGCCCATGCACCACAGCGAAGAGTAGCCCCCTCTCGCCGCAACTAGAGAAAGCCCATGCGCAGCAATGAAGACCTAACGCAGCCAAAAATAAATAAATAAAATAAATACATTTATTAAAAAAAAATTAAAAAGCATTTGTAGATGAACACTTTTATAGAGGTTTCATTATACCATCACTTAACCCCATATGGTTTTATTAAATAATACCAGGCAATAATTTTGTCTTATTCACACCATTGAAATCATCTTTAAGGAAAAATTGCAAAGCTGTTATAATTTTTTATTTTACTCACCAATTTTTATTCAGTATCAATGTTTATTATATTTCCTGGCTATTACCTATTATAATAATTATTTAGCAAATAAACCATTATGTATGTAAATTGAAACATGTAATTATGAATATATTTTAAAACTGTTTAACAGTCAGAATTATCATGGTGACAAGGAGCCAGGTGACCAGAGTGATGAATCAGATGAGTAAATTATTAACCTGCTCATCTGATTTTCAACATTTATTTTCCTTGTTCACCTGATATCTTCCCAATTCCCCTCAATTATTTTATTCTTAAGTAAAAAGATTTAAATGGTTATTTTACTTATTGATTTTTAATGGAAATCAAATCAAATCCTTTTTCACAACATCTTTTATATCCTTTATTAAGATCTAACTCACATACCATAAACTTCACCCTTTTAAAATGTACAATTTAATCGTTTTCAGTATAGTCACAGAGGTGAGCAACCAACATCACTGCCTAATTCAGAATACTTTCAATACCCCATTTCTAGTCCCGTTAGCAGGCACTTCCCATTCTCTAATCTTCCAAGGTTATTTTGGCTATTCTGAGTCCCTTGCCTTTCAGTGTCATTTTTAGTATCAATTCGACAATTTCTGTAAACAGAAAAAAAGCAACTTGGATATTTATAGGGATTACATTGAATCTATAGATTGTTCTCTTAACTTTATTTTTAGATTGTTTATTGCTAGTGTACAGAAATACAATTTATTTGTTGTATATTGATCTTGGATCTTGTATCCTGCAACATATCTAAACTGGTTTATTAGTTCTAATAATTCTTCAGCCAATTTCTTAGGATTTTCTATATACAAGATTATGTCATCTGTCAATAGATATCGTTTTATTTTTCTTTACAATCTGGATGACTTATTTCTCTTTCTGGCCCAATTTTCCTCTCTAGAAACTCCAGTACAGTGTTGAACAGAAGTAGCGAAAACATTCTTTAATCATTAAGTATGCTGTTTAGCTGTGGGTTTTTCATAGTTGCCCTTTATCTATGGAAGTTGAGGACATTTCCTTCTATTCCTACTGCCTTGAATACTTCTATCATGAAAAGGTGTTTGAATTAAATACTTTTTATGCATCTATTCAGATGATCATGTGCGTTTTCTGTTCTCTCCTTTACTCTATTAATATGCTTTATTACATTAATTGAATTTTATATATTACAGCACTTTTGCATTCCTGGATAAGTCATACTTGGTCATGATGTATAATTGTTTTTCTATATTGTTAGATTTGATTTGTTAGTACTTTGACAGATTTTAACATCTGTGTTCATAAAGGCTGTTAGTCTGTAGTTTTCTTCAAAGTTTTTGTCTAGTTTTGTTATCAGTGTAATATTGGCCTTACAGAATCATTGTAGAAGTATTTCTCCTCCGTTTTATGGAAGAATTTGTGCAAAATTAGAATACTTCATAGAATTCACCAGTGAAACCATCTTGGTCTGGGCTTGTAAGAGGGTTGTTTAAAAAAAGTAATTCAGGGGTTTTTTTGTTTTGTTTTGTTTTTTACTTGTTTAGTCTATTCAGATTTTCAGTTTCTTCCGTCACTTTGGTAGTTTGTGTCTTTCAAGGAATTTGTCCATTCACCTAGGTTATATAAATTATAAATTTTGGTATACAGTTGTTCATAGTATTCCCCTTTAATTACTTTTTCTGTAAGATTTGTGGTGATGTACTTTCTAAAATAATTTTATAATTTGAGAATTCTTTTTTTGTGTGGTCACTCTAGCTAAAGTTTGGACAATTTTGTTGATCTTTTTGAAGAAACAACTTTCAGATTTATTGATTTTTTTACTTTTGCTTTTCTGTTTTCTATTCTATTTATCTCCACTCTTGTTTTCTATTTCCTTCCTTTTGCTGACCTTGAGTTTAATTGTATATTCTTTTTCTAGCTTCTTTTAAGCTTGTTCTGTGATCTTTTTTCTTTTTTAATATAGACATTTACAGCTACAAGTTTCCTTGTAAGCACTGTTTTGGCTCTATCTCATACATTTTTATTATGTTGTGTTTTCATTTATGTTAATCTCATGCTGTTTTCTAATTTCCCATGTGATATTTTCCTTGACTCATTGGTTATTTAGGAATGTGTTATTTAATTTGCACATATTTGTAAATTTCCTCTTGTTATTGATTTTTAAATTTAATTCTATTCTCTTGAAGAACAAATTTTGAATGATTTCAATAATTATAAATTTATTGAGGTGCATTTTATGGCCTAACACAAGGTCTATTAGAGAATACCTTGTGCACTTGAGAAGAATGTTTTACTGCTGTTGTTGGGTGAAGTGTTTTATAGTTTTCTGTTATGTCTGGTTCACATATAGTGTTGTTCAAGTCTTCCATTTCCTTGTTCACTTTCTGCTTAGTTGTTCTATTCATTATTTAAAATGAAGTCACCATTACTGTTAAATTGTTATTTTCCCCTACAATTCTGTCAGTTTTTGCTTGCTGGGACTCTGTTGTGAGGTGCATATATATTTATAATTGTTATGTTTTCTTGATGGAGCTACACTTTTATTGTTTAAAAATGTTCTCCTTTGTCTCATAACAATTTTTGTTTTAAAGTCTACTTGATCTAATATTTATACAGCCACTGCAGCTCTCGTTTGGTTGCTGTCTGCATGGTGTATCAACCAGGGTTCTCCAGAGAAACAGAGCCATCAGATCCAATAGCCAAGATGTATTATACATTATATATATTTATTTATTACAAGGAATTGGATTACACAATTATGGAGGCTGATAGATCCCAAGATCTGCAGAGTGAGTTGGTTGGTAAGATGAAGACCCAGCAGAGTTGATGGTTTAGTTCCAGTCTGAACCAAGCACTTAAGAACCAGGAGAGCTCATAGTATAGTTCCAATCCAAAGGCTGGCTGTTTGATTCACAGGAAGAGCCAGCATTTCAGTTTGAATCTAAAGGCAGAAAAAAACCTGATGTCGCAGTTCATAGTTCATCAAGCAGGAAGGATTATTTTACTTGGGGGATGGTCAGCCTGTTTGCTCTATTTAGGCCTTTGACTAATTGCATGAAGCCCATTCACATTAAGAAAGGCGATCTGTTTTACCCAGTGTTCTGATTTAAATTTCATTGTCATTCAAAATACTCTCACAGAAACACTGAGTATAATTTTACATCAAATATCTGGGTACCACATGGCCCAGTCAGGTTGACACAGAAAATTAACCATCACATAAGATATATACATATATATATATATATATATATATATACATCTTTTTATTTGCAAACTGTTTGTGTTTTTGAATGTAAAGTGAGTCTCTTACAGACAGCATATAGTTGGATCCCGGTTTGTTTGTTTCTTTAAAACAAACATTTAAACATTTTGCCAATCTCCACCTCTGGATTGGAGTGTTTAGCTAATTTACATTTAATATACTAATGATAAGGTAGGATTTATATCTGTGATTTTTATATGTTTATCTGTATGTCTTACACCTTTTTCTTCTATTAATCAATTACTGCCTTCTTTGTGATATTTTCTAGTGTACCATTTTATTTCCCTTGATTTTTTTTTTTACTATATTCTTAGTGGTTGCCCTAGTGATTACAATTAACATCTTCACTTAAAACAATCTTGTTTGGATTAATACCAACTTAATTTATTTCAAGACTATACAAAACATATACCTCTGTCTCCCACTTCTAAGTGCTTTTATTGTCATAAAGATTACATCTTTTTAAATCACAATTCATCAACGTAGTTTTATAATTGCTTTTTGCAATTCTTTTATATTTGATATATTATATTTGATACTGATTAAAACAAAAATACATTTTTACTATGTTTGTCATTTGCCTATGTACTTATCTTTACTGGTATTTTTTTATTTCTTCACATGGGTTCAATTACTGTCTGGCATCTGTTCATTTACTCATGAAGGACTCCCTTTAGTATTTCTTGTAAAGCAGGTTTACTAGCCAAAAATCCCTTCAGTTTTCTTTCTTTTCCTTAATCTCAGATTTCTTAATTAGTACTTCTTTTTTTCACCGCCCTTTTCTGTATAAAAATCCTATATAACTATTTTATGAAATTCTGACAACTGTAAAATATCAGTTGGAAAATACTGCTCTAGGTCAGTTTTAAATGTGAAATGTTCCACAGGTTAGAATAACAAAAGTCATCTACTTAAAGTTAGTGACCATATTGAATACAAGTAAATCTAGCAATGGAAAATTTTTTATATTTTATAAAATGTCTTTACACTATTTTATCTTTATGAACATCCCTGAGAGGAAATAGGATATGTGTATCAGTGGTAGATAAGTATTAAAAGTATTGAAAGTTATATAACTTTTCTTGTCATCCAATTGGTAATTTATTAACCTGAGTTTTACTTCAAGGTCAGATGACTCTTAAATTGTGAGATGTTTCTACTACATTGAAGGCTATCATTTTAGAAATTCTAAGTATGTCTGAGAGGTATCTTCATTTTGTGACATTGTTAATGACAGTCATTCTGAGATCTCTCTTTTTTTTTTTTTTGGAGGAGTACTTTCAATTACTATGTTCATCTTGATGTTATAAATTTTTAAAATTAATCTTAAGTAAAAATATTGAGGAAATTTCAGTTATTTAGAAAAAAAAGGACAGCAGATTTACTTACTTTGGAAGGATAAATACACAATTCTGCTTAAATGAGATATAGTTACAAGATGGTGTAGCTAACTCCAAGCACTTAGTGAACACCCGTCAAATTCTTGGAGATTTTTTCCCCAGTTTTCAGTGAGTAAAAATCTGGTTGTTATCTCAGTTGATATTAATTGGTGCTAATAACCAAATGATTGCACCAATGGAGGAAGATAACAAGAGAATGAGAGCAAGGAATCATGCAATAGTTGCTCTTAGAGCCTGTGAATGAACAGATCCCCGGAGCAAACAAGTAGTTTGCCACAATTATCCAAGAGGGATCACATCCCAGGAAACAATTATCCCACTTGAGTTCTATCACTTGCTAAAGGATATGAAAAAATAACAATGTAATTCAGGGTCTTAAACCAAGTGTGTGGTTATGTTGTCTTCCTACCAGGAATGAGAAAGAACTGTGTTCTCATCATATGCAAATAGTCAAAGGGTCTCCAGAGCTCTTATCCTACTAATCAGGGAGTGTGAAAAGTTTCTTGACAGAACACATGAATTATTTTTATTGGAAAATAACTGTAACTCTAAATATAAAATCTAGCCTTTTAACCTAGTGCTTTCTTTTTTTTTTTTTTTCTTGAGGGCTTCTTTTTTCTTTTGAGAATAAAATTTTATTTTTATTGAAGTATAGTTGATTTACAATGTTGTGTTAATTACTGCTATACAGCAAAGTCCTTCAGTTATACACATTTATACATTCCTTTTTCATATTCTTTTCCATTATGGTTTATTATAGGATATTGAATATAATTCTCTGTGCTATATAGTAAGACCTTGTTGTTAATCCATTCTATATGTAAAAGCCTACATCTGCTGACCCCCACTTCCCACTCTATCCCTTCCCCAACCCCCTCCCCCTTGACAACCACCAGTTTGTTCTCTATGTCCGTGATTCTATTTCTGTTTCATAGATAGCTTCATTTGTGTCATATTTTAGATTCCAAATATAAGTGATATCATATTGTATTTGTCTTTCTCTTTCTGACTTACTTCACTTAGTATGATAATCTCTAGTTGCATGCATGTTGCTGCAAACGGCATTATTTCATTCTTTTTATGGCTGAGTAGTATTCCATTGTATATATGTACCACATCTTCTTTATCCCTTCATCTGTTGATGGGCATTTAGGTTGCTTCCATGTCTTGGCTATTGTGAATAGTGCTGCTATGAACATAGGGGTGCATGTGTCTTTTCGATTATAGTTTTGTCTGGATATATGTCCAGGAGTGGGATTGCTGGATCATATGGTAATTCTATTTTTAGTTTTCTGAGAAACCTCCATACTGTTTTCCACAGTGGGTGCACCAACTTACATTCCCACCAACAGTGCAGGAGGGTTCCCTTTTCTCCACACCCTCTCCAGCATTTGTTATTTGTAGACTTTTTAGTCATGGCCATTCTGATTGGTGTGAGGTGGTACCTCACTGTAGTTTTGATTTGCATTACTCTAATAATTAGTGATGTTGAGCATCTTTTCATGTGCCTATTGGTGTCTGTATTTCTTCTTTGGAGAAATGTCTGTTTAGGTCTTTTGCCCATTTTTTGATTGGGTTTTTTGTTTTGTTGTTGTTGAGTCATGTGAGCTGTTTGTATATTTTGGAAGTTAAGCCCTTGTTGGTCACATCATCTGTAAATATTTTCTCCCATTCCGTAGGTTGTCTTTTCATTTTGTTTTGGTTTCCTTTGCTGTGTAATGTAGAGATTTCTTGTTTGTATATAAGCAATCTCAACCTATGGACTTTGATACTGATCACCCTTCTCTTGAGATCATATACTGTCTTGAATGGGAGATATCCTATTCTCTCTCCAACTACAGAAAAACCAGCCCTCCCCCCAAAGTCATTAGGCCAGCACTATGAGTAGCCAACCCCCATTTTAATCTCTTCAAAAGATGTAATGCACACAACAGAGATAAATATAGTAAGAGCACAATACAAGGAAACAATGGATTAATCTTGGAAGGACCAGTAGTAATGTGTGAGCTGATCTTTGTAAGATGAGTAGAATGCAGACAGATGGATGAAGAGAAATGGCATTTTAGGATGTTGGACTTCTTGGAATGAAGTCTTTTAGGTCTTGAAGTGCATAGCATTTAAGAACAATAAATCAATTGTTGTACATATGCCAAGGAGAACTTACTCTGAGATCAAGTTGAAATTACAGATTGGTGTCGAAATCTGAAGTGTCTTGAATGCTAAGCTAAAAACAATATTTTTAAGTCAATAATAGAAGCCTCTAAAAGTGTTTGAACATCATTAATATGATGAGATCTGTATTTGGGCAAAACAATCCTGATACCAATGCAGAATATAGTATTTAAAGGAGAGAGACCAAAAGAGGCCGTTGTGACAGCCAAATAAGAGATAAAATGAAAGTATCTTGAGCAATGATATGGAGTAGAAAAAGAAAGGAGAAAATAATGAGAATATTTTGCAAATAGAATCAAGAAGATGTGGTTTTGGATTATGGAGAAAAATAGGTATAACAGTGACACAGGTTTCTATATTTAATAAATGGGTCATACTTTCTCCTGAGATGGAACATTAAAGAACTGGAATATGTTTTGAGGGATACAATTAAAAATCATTTTGGTATGTTTAGTATGAGTTACAAAAGGGGTTGGCGTACATAAGTGCATATGGGCAAGTGGAAATTCATGTCTGAAGCTAATATAGGAGAAAAGTCATCTAGTTATAGATCTGGACATGTCCGTGCAATCCTTGTTTCCACAGTACAGAATCAGGTTATTGTACAAGAGCAGTTGTTTGTTGATGTGTAAATTGTCAACCAGTCATAACTTAGAAAGCGATGGAGTACAGTTTGTCAAGTGCAGTTTTGATATTTCTTTTAAAAATAGGTCATCTCTATTGTAATGTTTTTTTATAGGCTGATGAAGTTGAAAAATCAGCTTCATTTTGTTAAGTACCATTGAAAAGAAAAGACTCTTCTTTTTAACTTGTTATGAGTTGCAATTATATTGGGTTAGCCTAAGCTGTCTTCAGTTAACACTGTGGTTGAAAGCGTACATCGACATTGCTATTTTTACCTAATATACCTCTCTTTGAAAAAGAGATTTGCTAATTATTTACCTTTTCAAGTAATGCACTTTTTATTTGTGTTAAAAGCTTATTAGCTGTTTGTATAGATATACTTATAGTAGTTACTAATCTTCTACTTGAACACTTCTCAAATTCAGCATTTTGGATCCACTCATAGCAGTGTAAATCTGGATATTATATGTGTGAAATAGTGTATGGAAGACTGGATATATACCCCACATTCATCTTGGAATATAGTCACTTCTTTGTTCGAAATTACACTTCTTCTTTCAAGGAAATTCCTTATTCATTGTATTAAAAAAGAGCCCCTGAATACAGAATATTCTCCACTGTCAATTCTATTCAGTAACCTTTGATTTGTTAAAACTTATTGCCAGGGAAGCCCTTCAAAAACTTGCAAAGGAAAAATGGTTTATCTTTAGAAACGTCTTCGTCTGATTTTGGTGTGCAATCCTCTTCTAACTCCCAGAGGTTGTCCAGTGTCCTTTGTAGTGACACCTATTTAATAGATCTTATTCTTAGTTCCACTTCCCCATAAAATATACATTTGTTCTTTATTTCCTACTTCCTCAGGACCATATGCTAGGTTAAGGTTGTTCTCTCAATGACAGAGATGACATATATATTTTACATCTGTATACCCATCAGAATAATTAGCACATATTGGGCACAATATATTTTATGTCGAATGAAGAGGTGAAATAATGAATGTTAGATGTAAAACATCAGTTCTGTCTTCCTGAACATCCCCTTCTGTATAAGATCTGCTCTTTCTTCAGTGATGTCTACTCTGCTCAGGATTGGGAAAGCGACTGTAAGAAACAATACAGTGTAAATAAGCACATTATTCATAGAGTTACCCAGAGTGGAGAAAATATCTGGGTATAAAACACTGCACACATCTGCAGGACTTCTGAGACCCACAGAGGAAAACCACATCAGAACTGAAACCTTTGATTAATAGATCTAACTAGGAAGGCAGTTCAAAATGAGGAAAAAATTCTAAAATGAAAATATTACTACTAATTAAAATATGACCAATTTTGTTTCTCAAAGCTTCGCTAATATCACTGATTTTGATCAAATTACTGTCTTGACTTACTCGCTTGGCAGTGAATTCAATTTAACTACATTGGCATACATATATGTTAAACTAGTGAGTGAAGGAAAATTCTGAATGCACCATTTAAATAGCAGTGAAATTACTGTAGAGTATAATTTTTTTTAAGGTAGAGAATTCTAGGAAGGGTATTTGTTGATGTCATTTTTTAGAAAACAAAATCAAAAACATTGTGATGTGCTCTCCTACCTTCTGTAGTCTTAGGGGTAATATTGGTTCCAGCAAGACCCATGCAGGAAAAGAAGGAATTCCAAATTAAATGTTGATTCATATAATCAGTTGTAGCGTTTCTTAATTATAGTATTTTGATGGTTTGAATTCAATAGAGACATTTTAATTGTTTTGCTTTCATATGTTTAACATTATTACTTATCAACTTTTACTGTCTTCACCTTATTTGTTGTAACAGCTTGGGAATCATGTAGAAACTGTCAGAAAATATAGTCACTCTTCAGAGTAGAAAAATCAAGTTGCTTTATTTTATTTTATTTTCCTTACATCTAGCTGAGACTATAGTTCCTGGTAAGCTACCTAGTAGTTCATTAGATTGAGCAGTTGTCAGAGAGAGCTAAGCTATTCTCTTGCCCCTAGTTGGGAAGTATTTCTTTGCTTTCTTTTGACCAGCTAAGGAAAGTTAATAGCTTTTTTTGTCTTCATACGTTCTTTCCTTAATCGTATCTCTGATAAATGTTCTGATCATTAATATTGATAGAATAGGTTGTAGGTATTTACTAGAATTCACATGAGAGGGCTGACCCAGGGAATTTATTTACTTTCTGAATTTATATTACATTTCTTCCCTGAGGCAATTTCATATCCCAGGAGTGTTTCTTCTCATTATGAACTATTTCCATATCTGCTGAATACTGCAGATTAATCAGAAACGAAAAGCATCTGAAGAAGCAAACGCCTTAAAAAAAAAACTGTGGAAATACCATATTTGAATACTAACGCCTTAAAAAAAACTGTGGAAGTATCATACCTGAATACTATTTTTAATTCAAATGAATCACTGAATCAATTTATCTCATCTTTTTAACATTTAGTTAGCATTTAACATTTAGTTTAACATTTAGTAATGAAGAGGGAAAAAGATTAATAAACGTGCCTTGAGTGTCACAAAAGGGGCATGTTCCTTTATTAAAAGCATATATTCAATAATATACAAACAATAATGAAATCAGCCCAGGGCTACCAGACAGTTAATACTTTTAAATTTATAATATTTAGGTTATATTTCTATAATGTATAAATTTTATGATTAATTAATTTTTAAATGTTATTGGAAAATGAAGTAACTTTTAGTTTTAGCCTAATAATTTAAGCATAATTTAAGATTTTACAGATAATTTATTAAAAGTCAATCCCAATCTCTTATATTATTAGAAGCAACAGACCAGTAAAAATGAATAAACAAACCAATTGTCAATCTTGGGAGGGCTCCTCTGCTGATAGTTATATTCCTGGCTTATGTCATGTATGCTCAATTTTTCCATACTTTTCACAATTCTGCTATAATAACACTTTTTTGGGCTTTATATTAACAAATTTGTAGATTGTCCATTTATTCATACTTTGAAATGATATTTCCTGATTTTCCACTAATGACATGAAAACTTACCATTTTACTAAAATATAGTGCCACAAACATTACTTTAATCGATGTAGTTAAAAATGCATAACTCAAAGTCATAGCTATTTCCATGCTGACTAAATCCTCACTTATTCTTCAATAAAAATGAAAATTAATTAGCTTAGGATCATTCAGTGATTTTACCTATCTCTCATATTTAATTTGTGTTTAGCATTTTTCGTATTAGACAAGTTACAATACTAAAAAAAAGGCCATGCTAAAAAAATTAAGAATATGTAAAACGTGTGTTACTAACTTTCTTGACATGCTAATTGCTAAATGTTGAGCCATTACGATTTTTTTTCTCATTTCTAAATTAGTGGCTTGTACAACTATGTAACTATGCAGGAAGAAAACAATGAAATTCAGTCTTCTGTAAAGAACTTTTATTTTTGTTCAGAATCCTTTATTCATTCAATATAAAACTTACAAATATTTATTGAAGATATACTGGATATGTTTTGAGGCCATGCAAATGTTAAAAAGATGACTATAATAATTCCTGCTTAATGTATGCAAGGAATAATTAGGCTAAGATATTGACAAAATTAATTTCATTATGGTAAGAGGTATAGAAAATTAAAAGAAATTTGGCTGGAATCTAAAAAATTGAGAATATATTTAGTTGTCTACATTGTTTAAAACTTAATAATTGGAGAATTTTTCTCTCTATTCAAAAGATCTATGTGATTGTAAGCACCATATAAAATATGTTAGTTTTCTTAATGATTAAACATCTCAATCATGTAATAAAAATATAGTAGCTGGAGGTTTTGTTAGCCACCTGGAAGTGACCTGTCTTGTAATTTCCAAAGTAGTAAGTTCTTCATTTTATTTATTTTTGGAATTCAAGGGGTTAAGGAAAAGAGAATAATGTAAGAAAATGCCAAAATATGATAGCAAAACATACTAAAGCTTTGAAAGGTAGGTAGTGAATGAAAGGGAGAAGTATTTAAACTTACTTACAGATGTAAAAATTGTGATAGTAAATGGTTACTCCATATCAAAATCATCTAATAAACAAGTGTTTTCATAGAGTTTTTAATATAGCACAGAAATTTAAAACCACCAATGGGATGAAAGGTGTTATAAAGCAGAACACAATTCATTGCAAATGAATGACACAGATAAGAGGTAGGAGTTTAGAAGATTTGGCTGTGATGGTTAATCAAGGCTCCAAAGAGGAGTAATATTTCAAATTTTTCCCCATTTCCACTTAAAGTGACTAGAACACTAGAATATATACTTTGTTTTCAAATTTCTTTAAACTATTAAATATTCTTTTTATCACCATCTATGTTTTCCTTGTAGCTTACCATCCTCCTCCCATCACTTCTCTCACCCTAACATGCAGCCCATGATGTGAAAGATTTTGCTATAGTAACTATGTAAGAAATTATTTCTAAAATTTCTTAAATCAGTGACACATAGCAGTCAGTCAGAACTTCTTCTCACTATGAGATAAATAATCTTCTTAAACAGACCTGAGAAAGTCAAAAGTCAAGAAACTTAAAATTTTCAATTGTTATAAAATTTAATGGAAAGCTCAGGGAATTAGCTGAATATATCACTGAGCTTCAAGTTGGAGAGGGATTTTGGACTTTTATCTGCAATGATAAATTATAAAGTGAAAGCTTCAACTATTTTGACTGTCCTTAAAGTAGGACTTCAGGAGTGTTTCTAACTAGAAGCAGAGGGATTAAAAATGATCCCATTTGAAGAAATAATTCTGTGATTCTCTAATGGTTCGAAATTATTTATAAATATAGTCTGATTAGTTACTACATAATGAACAAATCTCATTGATTGATTATCTCATCTGTACTATATCATTAAGTAATTACTACATATACTTAAGCTAACTGGCATAGTTTCTGGATAGGGAATGAACAAGTAAAATTGAAAAAAGGCAAAGAAATTTACAAAGCAAAAATCTATATAATCAGTGGCCATATTTATGGTTAGCATATTTTCCATTAAAAGTTAATAGTTCTAAGAGGATTAATTGTATCCCCATTGTGGAAGTATCTCACAGAGATATCACTGACAAATATGTAGGCTTTGGTGACTATTAAAAAGAAATATGGGTCACCTTATCTTTGATAAAGGAGGCAAGAATATACAGTGGAGAAAAGACA
Source organism: Balaenoptera ricei (assembly GCF_028023285.1). Lineage (NCBI taxonomy): Eukaryota > Metazoa > Chordata > Mammalia > Artiodactyla > Balaenopteridae > Balaenoptera > Balaenoptera ricei. Next base: position 11,946,802 of record NC_082643.1, read on the forward strand.
GCCTCTTCAATAAGTGGTGCTGGGAAAACTGGACAGGTACATGTAAAAGTATGAAATTAGAACACTCCCTAACACCATACACAAAAATAAACTCAAAATGGATTAAAGACCGAAATGTAAGGCCAGACACTATCAAACTCTTAGAGGAAAACATAGGCAGAACACTCTATGACATAAATCACAGCAAGATCCTTTTTGACCCACCTCCTAGAGAAATGGAAATAAAAACAAAAATAAACAAATGGTACCTAATGAAACTTAAAAGCTTTTGCACAGCAAAGGAAACCATAAACAAGACGAAAAGATAACCCTCAGAATGGGAGAAAATATTTGCAAATGAAGCAACTGACAAAGGATTAATCTCCAAGATTTACAAGCAGCTCATGCAGCTCAATATCAAAAAAACAAACAACCCAATCCAAAAATGGGCAGAAGACCTAAACAGACATTTCTCCAAAGAAGATATACAGATTGCCAACAAACACATGAAAGGATGCTCAACATCACTAATCATTAGAGAAATGCAGATCAAAACTACAATGAGATATCATCTCACACCGGTCAGAATGGCCATCATCAAAAAATCTACAAACAACAAATGCTGGAGAGGGTGTGGAGAAAAGGGAACCCTCTTGCACTGTTGGTGGGAATGTAAATTGATACAGCCACTATGCAGAACAGTATGGAGGTTCCTTAAAAAACTAAAACTAGAAGTCACTATTTTTATAAGAGCAAAGATGGGTTTAGAAGTTAAGGGATTTGCCCAGATTCACACAAATTATATTAGAGCTGGTACTAGAACCTACTTCAGGGCTTCAGCATATTTAGTACAAACTGATGTGTGTTACAAATGCATTACACATTTGTTAAATGCAGATCTCTATAAAAGCATCTGAAAATTATTAACTGTTGGTTAAAGGGCTTATACTTAAAAGTAAGAAAATGCTTTCATTTTATAATTCAATATGGCTTTGACCCAGTTTGTTTCTATACCTGATAGTTAAGGTCTGAACTACATTTCAAATCATCTTTATATGTGAACTCTGTTATTAATGCAACAGTAATGTTATCTCTATATTATTAAAAATATAATATTGTGGAAAACTGAAAAAAAAAAAGAAATATGCATTAAAATTCACTTTTTGAACCACCACATTGAAATTCAGATCTGATCATTACCTAATTCCTTCATTTTCAAGTTAATCATTTGCAGCATTGATTTCCATCATTCATTTAAAAAACATTATCATCTACCTATTATATGCTGTATATTAGGTACTGGGAACACAAATACTAAAGCCTTTAAATATATTCAGGTAAATGCAGGGACAATAAGTTATTATTTATATAATTTAATCAGTGTATATCAGAAATCTAATAAATTCCACCTCAATTCTCTTTTTTAATAGGAATTACATTAGACCATTTAGTACAGAATTACTTTATCTTTTCACCTAATTTTAGTGACAGATATTTAAAATATGAATACTTAATATGGATGAGTTAAGCAAATTCCTTCCAAGTTGACAGTAACTAGCATCTCAATCTCTGCAATATAAAATAAGTCATATGTTTTCATATGATTACAGAATCTCAGATACTCTAGAAGGAGTTTTGGAGTGTATTTCATCCAACCTTGAGAGGTATGTTGGAGTTTCTTCTATAACCTCTCCCATGGGGATGGGAATGGAATGGGAGGTTGATTTAGGTAGTTAAAATATGGTTGAAGGAAGGGCAGGAAAAGTGAATGAGAATAGGTTTAGAAGACAAATAGCTGTTCCTCTCAATTTTGCTGAAGGCTGGCTGTGATTATCGCTATAAACCAAGGTAAGTCAAATAATCAAATCTAAAAATTGCAGTAACTTTAGAATAAATTGCTGGGCACTTGAATTGAAAGGCCCTTTTGTTTGATTTAATTCAGTTCAGTTCTGAATGTATATCAAAGAAGATGAAGAAACCATCACATGCTTCTTTGTAAGCCCATTGTTCCTACATTTCCCCATTAGTAATTTTTAGGTGACTAAGAAAAGATGAGTTAATAAAAATTATTCATTTATATGATTTTCATTTATACCGTGATTGCTTTTATTGTGGCATTAGAATATCAGAAGGGTTCTCAGTAAGATATGTAGCTTATTTCTCTGCTTCTTACAAGGAATATGCCTAAACCAAGCTGGAAAAATAATTACACAGATATTATATGAATCATATACACCAGGAAACACTGTTTCGTGTAAAGAATAACTTCCTCAAGAACCTTCATTGACTGTATGTTACCTTCAGAATTAAAACCAAATTTAGTGAGTTTATGTCCCATTCATTGCAACAACAATCTACATACAGTCACTTTCAAGACCTATTTAAATTTGAAATCCATTTTCATTAGCCACTACTTCACCTACTTCATACTTTTTCCAAATAAGTGTACTCATGATCCTATAAATCTGCTACCTGCATTTCTGACTCCATTATTTTGCTTATGTTGATTCTTCTGATTAAATTCCTTCTGTTTTCTTCTTTTCCTGTCTAAATTATAATAGTTTTACAGATCCATCTAAATGTTACTTTCTTAGACTCTTCCTGCCAATCTTTGTTGCACAGACCTTCAGATTCACTTTATGTGGTTGCGAAACCCCACTGTGACATTTATTAGTTTTATGTCCATGGGCAATTCATGGAAAATCTCTGTGTTCTATATTTACTGATCATAATTGAAGATTACTGCCAACAATAATATTACATGGGGTTGCTCTGAGTATTAACTAATACAGTGAAAATATGAACATGGTACAAGTGTTGCTGCTCTTGATACTGTTACTAATGTTGTAATTATTAGACTATTTGGAACATACTATTGCCTTATATTGTTTCTTAGCTATAATTTAATCTGTTATATGTCAATGTCATATCTCTTCAACTAGATTTTAGCATCCTTAAAGCTAAATAAAATACATGCAATACTTCTTTGACATCCTAAGTTGCTTTACTCACTGCATAGTAGAAGCTCAACAAAAATTTGTTCAATCAGCAATTGAAATTATTAATGAAAGGCCAAAGAAATGAATGAATCTCCTTGTTGTATTCCCATTTGTCCATATGGATTAATCCTATTTTCTCTTCTTTTTTTAAATTTTTTCTTCCAGTTTTATTGTGATATAACTGACATACAGCACTGTGTAAGTTTAAAGGGTACAACATAATTATTTGACTTATATACATCAGGAAATGATTACCACCATTAGTTTAGTGAACATCCATCATTTCATATAGATACAAAATAAAAGAAAAAGAAAAAAATTTCCTTGTGATGAGAATTCTTAGGATTTGCTCTCTTAACTTTCATAAAAACATAGGGGTATCAGTTACATTGTATATTACATCCCTAGTTATTTATCTTATAACTGGAAGTTTGTACGTTTTGATTACCTTCATCATACTCCAATCCTATTTTCTTAAATCACTTTTTCATCAGATGTGGTCTTTTATAATGATTTTATTTTATAAATTCTGTTTATTTCATAACAATAAAATTACTTCAGATGATTTTCCTTTATATCACATATATAAATGTAAATTAAGTGAAGGTCAAATATTTCTTAAATATTATCAAGTTAGAGGATTTTAACAGCATTAATAGATAATTTTTAAATCTGTATCTCTTAATACCATACCCCTAATTGAGATGAGACCCTTCCCCCTTCCCTCTCCCCACTGGTGACCACTAATTTGTTTTATAAATCTGTGAGTCTATGTCTGTTATACTATATATATTCATTGGTATTATTTTTTATATTCTACATATAAGTGATATCAGACAGTGTTTATCCCTCTCTGTGACTTATTTCACTAACCATAATATTCTCTACATCCACATTGCTGCAAATAGCAGAAATTCATTCTTTTTATGGCTTACATACATACATACACACACACACACACACACACACACACACACACACTCCATATCTTCTTTATCCATTCATCAGTTGATGCGCATTTGGGTTGCTTCCATATCCTGGCTATTGTAAATAATGCTTGCTGCTATGAACATTGGGGTGCATGTATCTTTTTGAATTAGTATTTTCATTTTTTCTGGGTATATATCCAGGAGTGGAATTGCTTGGTGATATGGTAGTTCTATTTTTAGTTTTTTGAAGAGCCTTCATACTGTTTTCCATAGTGGCTGCAATAATTTACATTCCCACCAACATTATACACAGGTTCCCTTTTCTCCACATTCTCACCAACATTGGTTATTTGTAGACTTTTTGATGACAGCCGTTCTGACAGGTGTGAGATGATATCATTGTTGTTTTTATTTGCATTTCTCTAATAATTAGTGATGTTGAGTATCTTTTCATGTGCATGTTAGCCATCCTTATGCCTTCTTTAGAAAAATGTGTAACATCTTCTTCTTGTATTGATCCCTTTATCATTATATGATACCCTTCTTTGTCTTTTGTTAAAGCCTTTGTTTTAAAGTCTATTTTGTCTGAATTGAGTGTTGCTCCCCCACTTTCTTATTGTTTTCATTTGTATGAAATATCTTTTTCTGTCCCTTCACTTTCAGTCTGTGTGTGTCTTTAGCTCTGAAGTGAATCTCTTGTAGGCAGCATATAGAAGGGTCTTATTCTTTTTATCCAATCAGCCACCCTATGGCTTTTGACTGGGGCATTTAGTCCATTGAAATTTAAAGTAATTATTGACAGGTATGTGCTTATTGGCATTTTATTACTTGTTTTCTCATTGTTTTTGAAATTCTTCTCTGTTCATTTCTTCTTTTTGCTTCTTCTCTTGTGGTTTAATGATTTTCTTTAGTAGCATACTTGTGCTCCTTCCTTTTTAGTTTTTGGTATCTATTGTTGGTTTCTGATTTGTGGTTATATATATGTTGACCTATAACTATATCTACTTGTTTAAACTGGTAGTCATTTATGTTCAATCACATTCTAAAAGATCTACTGTTTTTACTACCTTCCCCTACATTTTTTGGTTTTCATATCATATTTTACATCTTCCTGTTTATCCCTTCATTGTTTATTGTAGTTATAGTTGCTTTTACAATTTTTTGTCTTTTAATCTTCACACCGGCTTCAGTGGTTGATCTTCAGTCCTTACTAGATATCTGCCTTTCACAGTGGGATTTTCCCTTTCCTATAAATTCTTACTTCTTTTCCACTTAGAGGAAACCCTTTAATATTTCTTTTAGGGTAGGTTTAATATTGGTGAACTCTTTTAGTTTTTGCTTCTTTGAGAAGTTCCTTGTCTCTCCTTCTATTCTTAGTATTATTCTTGTTGGGTATATATACTAGGTTGCAGGTTTTTCCCTTTCAGCACTTTGAATATATTATGCCACTCCCTTCTGACTTGCAGAGAAAATCCCCTGATAGCCTATGGGGATTCCCTTGTATACGGCTATTTGTTTTTCTCTTGCTTCCATTAGAATTCTCTAAATTTTACCATTTTAATTATGCTATATCTTGGTATGGGTCTGTTTGGGTTCATCTTGTTTGGGACCCTCTGTGTTTCCTGTACCTGGTTATCTGTTTCTTTCTTCAGGTTTGGGAAGTTTTTAGCTGTAATTTCCTCAAATACATTTTCATTCCTTTCTCTCTCTCTCTTTTCCTTCTGTGTCCCCTATAATGTAAATGTTGGTATACATAATGCTATCCCAAAAATCTGGTAGATTGCTTTCATCATTTTTTTCATTTGTCTTCCTTTCTGCTATTCTGATTGGATGATTTCCATTCTATCTTCTAGATCACTTAGGTGTTCTTTTGTATCACTTAGTCTGTTATTCGTTCATTCTACTGTGTTTATCTCTAATATTGAATTATCTAGTTTTGATTGGGTCTTTTTTATATTTTCTAGTCTAGTTCCTTGTTAAAGTGTTCATAGTGTACATCAATTATTTTCCCTTATTTAACATTTTTATTATCAATGCTTTGAATACTTTTTCTGATAAATTGTTTATTTCTGTTTCATTATTTATTTTTTCAGGGATTTTTTTCTTGCTTTTTCAGTTGAAAGTAGTTTCTCTGCCTTTGTATTTTGCTTAACTTTCTCTGCCTCTATGAATTTAGGTTAAATAGTTACCTATTGCAGTTTTGAAGGTGTGATCTTATGGGGGAGCCTCCTTATATAGCTCGCATGTGCCCAGTGCCTTTGGCATGAGAGCTGGATTTGATGTGGACTCAAATGTGGACTTGGCCTGTGCTGGCAGCTCTCACCTTGTCAGGAAATGGAGGGGCTAGAGCTGGTGCTGAGTGTGAGGTGTGACTTCTACCCTGTTCAGTGACAGTTACAGCCCTTTTGGGGTGGGGGTCTAAACCCAAGTTGCTGGAGGAGAAGTGCTACAGGTCAGGCCTGAGTTGGCTCTATTCCTCTCAAGTGTGTGTTTTTTCCTCTCCCTACAACCAGGACCCTTGCCCCAGAGAGGGAGAGTGCTGAGGCAAGTGGGGCCTGTATGGGCTGTCAGCTCATGTAGGCTACAGAGGTCCCATGTGCTGCTTGTGTAGGCACCTGCAGCGCCACTTAGAAGCAGCCTCTGGTGCAAACCCCCTTTGTTCCTCACAGCCAGTCACTGCCCCCAGCCTCTGCCGCCCCCTGCCCTGTTATGGAATCCCTTTGCAGGGCAGGCTGGGTTGCATGACCCCTTGGCGCCTATGGGGGGCAGGGGGGCGAGCTGTGGTGGAATGGCCTTTGTCAGAGATCTGGGCTCCTTCTGAGGTGTTGCTTGAGTAAGTGCCAAAATGGCCACGACCACCCCACGCAAGCTCTGTCCCAGGACCGGCTCTCCCCTGGGTCCCATGTTTAAGTCTTTTCTCACGCCCTCACCCCCAGTCATGGCTGTCCCAGGTCCAGTGCCTCTCTGTGACATGGAGTGAGCTGGATCGGGGTGTGCAGTGAGGCTGTTGCAGAAACCTGGCAGCCACTAGGGCAGAGCTCTCTCTGCCCTTCCTTGGGGACAAGGCTTTGTACCTGTGGTCCTCACAATTGGAGTTCGTACTTCCCACAGTCCTTCTGTTAGTCCCAGAAGTCCTCCAACCAGCCAAGTGGGGTTATCTCCCCATGTAGGACCCCAGGACTGGGCATCCAATCTGTAGCTTGAACTGCTTACTCTACAGGGTGGGTGTCTGCCTGTGTAATTTCCCTTTTCCTCTGAGACCCCTCCCAGGGGAACAGGTCCCAACCCAATTGTTTTTCTTCCCTTTCTTCCCGATTACATGTGTATCTATCTCTCTTATAGCCTTGGTTGTACAGGAGTCCTTGTGCCAATTTCCAGTTAGTTTTCAGTGAGGATTGTTCCACACACAGAGGTATTTTTGATGTTTTCGTGGTGGGAGGTAAGTTTCATATCCTCCTACTCTGCCATATTGACCTGAATTGTCTGGCAACTTTTAAGTCTATGAAGTATTTATTGACTTGAAATTATTTTAACATGTGATAGTACATGCATTCATACTCTCCAGAAGTTAAACTTGTATTTATATTGTGTTTACCTGCCAAACAATTAACATTATATGGATCAATAAATAGATGGATAGATGATAGGCAGACAGAAGGTTGGATTTCATATGCTTGCAACTCTAGACCTAATCTTTACCTTTGTCTCCTCTGCTCTGTGCCTTCGGACTTTGGCTTGCATTGACTCATCAATGGGCTCCCTTGCAGTTGTTTTTCTCTAAGAGGAACAAGGGCAGGAGATTGGAGGGGGCAAAGAGAGTGATTTGGGAATATTTATATCCCTGCCTCCCAAACTGCAGAGACTCAGAAGTCTGGCTATCTCTCTTGACCAAAGGTCTCAGCTCATTTAGGTCTCAGCCCTATCAACAGAATCTTCTTTGTCAACAGTTTCCAGTAACAGTTCATTCCCTTCTCAGCATAGAATGTTAAAGGGGCCCCACTGTAACTAAGCCTGGAATTCTGCACTTTCCCTTGTAATTCTGTTTTGCCCAAATATTGTATGTCTTTGTGACAATTCTTCTTAATGTATACTAATTTGAGTGTTCCATCTGTTTTCTCTTGGAATCCTAAGTACAATAGATGGATAGAGAGTTCTTAATCACTGGAATCCACTGGTGCTAGTGGGATTTTATTTTTAAATCCCCATTATGTCTACACTTGGTGATGTTGCCAGACTTTTAGTGCATTTGTCTTCCATTTGATTACTGTGTATGTTAATAAGTATAGCACTGAGAAGAATACTTTATAGCCATTTTGTGTTTATTAGCTGTCAGGCATTACATTAAAAGGCTTGAGCATATTAGCTTACAGCAGCCCTATGAAATAGACACTATAATTATCCCCTTTTAGAGATTAAGAAAGTGGGACTTGCAAAGGTCAAGTGACTTTCCCAAGGTCATACAGCTGGTTAGTGGTACAGTAACTGAGATTTTAAACCAAGGCATCAAGACTCCATGCTTTTAATCACTAAACAGTATTGTGTAGGTATTGCTGTACTTTACTAGATAAGTATGACAACAGACAGAATAAAATTAGTTAGAAAAAAAGTACTTAGTACAATGTAGTTGCCTACTATAGATGTTATTTAATGTTAAAATTTTCATGAGAATTGAATTGTAGTGACGGTTAAAAAAAGAGTACACTTTGAACAATCTTTAAAAGAAATATGAGGCACTGTATCACACAGTAATATACACAAATGGTGTAAAATTTTTAAAACCTAAAGAATTGTAACTGACACTTAAGAAAAAAAATCTATCCATATTTTTAGAAGCCTTTAAAGTAATGTATATTTAGGGCCCATAGAAAAACTAAATAAAACCAGAATTTTGTACAGAATTGGTTATCTGCTCTCATACAAAGTGTGGTAAGTAAATTTTTTTTGCTAAATAATCACTTAAAGGAAAAAAATGAATCATAAAACTTGAAGTCTTACAGCAATAAGCAACAACCTATATGGGAGTACAGAGTATATATTTTTTGCACAGAGTTCCAGTTTTTTCCTTTGTACTTATTCTATCAAATTAAGAAATTCATAGGAAAAATTTTGTTGTGTTGATACCCCTTCCAATATAATGAAAACAGGGTGTCCTCTGGTTCTAGTCTAATTTTTCTTGTTGAATGTAGGTGTGAGGGTAAGGATTAATTCATAATATAGGCATGCCTGATTTTATTGCTCTTAACTTAGATACTGTGAATTTTACAAAGTAAAGGTTTGTGATAACCCTGCATCAAGCAAGTCTATTGGTGCGATTTTTCTAGCAGAGTTTACATACCTCGTGTCTCTGTGTCACATTTTGATAATTCTTACCATATTTCAAACTTTATTATTATTATTATTATATTTGTTATGGTGATCTGTGATCATTGATGTTACTGTAGTGGTTGTTTGAGGGTGCCACAAACAAGACCCTTAAAAGACGGCAAACTTAATTGATAAATATTGTGTGTGTTCTGACTGCTCCACCAACCAGCCTTTCCCTCCCATCTTCCCCTCGTATCAGGCCTCTCTATTCCCTGAGACACAACGATATTGAAATTAGGCCAGTTCATAAGCCTAAAATGACCTCTTAAGTGTTCAAGTTAAAGGAAGACTTGCATGTCTCTCATTTTAAATAAAAAGCTAGAAATGATTAAGCTTCATGTGGAAGTCATGTCTAACCTAGTTGATAAAGAAGCAACGAGTTTGGGGAAGATTGACTCCAATTCTGAAAGTTCTATTGTGGCTAAGATGCTGTCAAACACCGTTGCATGCTACAGAGAAATCGTTCATGAAAGGAAGAGTCAGTCAATGTAGGAAAGGTCACTGGTGTCTTATTTTAAGAAATGACCACAGCCATCCCGGACTTCAGCAGCCATCACCCTGTGCAGTCAGCAGCCCTCCACAAGCAAGACCTCCCCCAGCAAAAAGATGTGACTTGCTGCAGGCTCAGATGACGGTCAGCATTTTTTTTAGCAATAAAGTATTTTTAATTAAGGTATATACATTGGTTTTTAGACGTCATGCTATTGCACACCTAATAGGCTACATTATATTATAAATATAACACTTATATGCACTGAGAAACCAAAACATTTGTGTGATTCACTTTATTGTGATACTTACTTTATTGTGATGGTCTGGAACTGAACATTCAGTATCTCCGAGGTATACCGGTATTATTCTGTCCAGCTGAATTTATTATATTCAGATAAGCTGACTAGATGTAAAAATAGCTTTTCTTAAAGGGGCAGAATGGTATTTGTGTTGGTCATACTAATTGGTATAGCTACTATTTAATCAGGTAGAAAGCGTAACAGTCTAAAGCAAATGTTTAAGTTGTTTCCTTTAATGAGAGAAATTCTACCTTTGTAAATGGCATTTATATGTGTGAGGAATGAGTGAGAAGTATAGCAGATGAACTTCAGAGATGGTCCAAACTAAATAATTTTGAGTCTTAATTCTAGTCTTAGAATCATTGAAAAAGAGAGAGTACATGTTCTTCTCAACTTTTCAGATGATTGGGGAAAAAGTGCTTCTTAATTGCATTGCATGCATCAGTTTTCCACATTTTCAAACATTATTCATAAATCAGTTTGCTCCAAATCAGTTAAAAATTAAACATTTTCTTCGAGAAAAAAAAAAAGAGAAACAAACCTACAGCAACAATAACAACAATAATAAAGCTATTTGCTACTGGGAGAGGTCTGAGAGGCCTTTACTATTTTTCAGGGTTAGGAAAAACAGCAGGTGCTATCAAAAGTTCAAGACCAAGGACACGGAGAAGTACACCTGCTACAAACAGCAAGAGTGTTCCTCCTTCCATTCCCTGCCTCAGCTTCTCCCTACAGCACATACTTCCCTACTTAGACACACATTTTGTTTAAATTCATGTATCTCAATGTCATCTGAATTGTGAATCCCATCTTGGTTTCTCCTACTGTAGAATCGAATTAAGAAGTTAGCAAGTGTACTATTCTGGTTCTAAACAACAGCAACTTAAACCAGGAAGGCTGAGAAGCATGAATCCTATGTCAAACTCTCTAGAAAAAGTCTATAAATTCTTAGTGGAGTCTCTTCTAATGCTTAAGCCACCTTTACTGTCATGACAGTCTTTCTTATTTCTGGATTCTTCATAATGGAGCTCATTTTCTCTTGTTCTGTCAGCACAGCTGAAAGAGGGCTGATCACCATTTTCTGTCTAACAGTCCTTTCAGTTTAGTTTCTATTCATAGAATTGAAGTTTTTTCACTTCTTTTGCCTTTTCCAGAATGAGCAATCCAATTGTTCCAGTTATTCTTTTATTTGACATTTTCAACTTTTTATCTCTAATTGAAACTCTTTATCTTGTTCATATTTTTATTTGTTTGGATGACATCCAGAGTTCTGAGTTGGGGTGCTGTGCTTTTTCTTATTTACTAAGTGAGTTCTTTAATTTGTGTTCCATTATAGTTTGAGTTTCCAGATTGCTATCCAAATCAAGTTTTTTTTCTGAAATATTTTAATACTAATCTTTCATTGTGTAGATGTTTTTTCCTTAAGTACCTTATGTTTGTGTCCTTTAACCTGTCTGTTTCAATTACCAAATATTCTAAAATTAACATTTCAATATTCTAGTTATTGTTTTCTCATATATACTCTCTTAAAAAGAGATTTTTTTAAAATGTTGGTCTGTTATTGGCTTGGCAATAAAATTTATCTCAAACATCCTATATATGGTAAGGATCTATAAATATTTGCTTAATTTGGTCATCCATGACATTGTTAGTGATTTTCTGGATTAATACATAGAGGAAGATTGTGAGGATGTATCAGACTCATCATAAACTTGTGACAGAATTGAATAAAAGTGTCTATGATCTGGTCCCTTTTTTCTCAGATATTTACTGAATTGTATGAATCAGTCTTAAGCATTGGTCCCTCAGTTATCTCTATCTATCTATCTGTCAGTCATCTGCCTCTGTATCATCTTCTACTTGCTACATTTCCTCCACTCTATCAAATTATTCATTTGATCATTAGAGATTAGGTTAGTGCATAGATTACTAAATCATTTTGGCTGTAAATTAAAATCCTGACCATTTAAGGCTAGTCACAAATTGATATTGTAAAAACTTTACCTTGATGTGATTAGATATAAGACAATTACCAATGGCTCATAATTTCTTTTATTTCTATGTTATGGAACATAAAGTAATAGTTGTCTTTTTATTTTAATAAGAATTTCTAGGTGTTTGATAATTTTTAAATTAATAAACTTTATTTTTTATAGCAGTTTTATGTTCACAGCAAAATTGTTTGGAAAGTACAGCGAATTCTCATATATGCCCATTCCCACACATGTCCAACCTCCCCCCACAATGAACATCTGTACTACAGTGGTATGTTTGTTACAATCAATGAACATACATTGACATATCATTATCACCCCAAATCATTAATTTATATTAGGGTTCACTCTTGGCATTGTACATTCTGTGGATTTTAACAAATGCACAGTAACATGTATCCATTGTAATATCATACAGAATAGTTTCATTGTCCTAAAAATCCTCTGTACTCTGCCTATTTATCCCTCCCCCTCCCCCTTTACCCCTTGTAATCACTGCTCCTTTTCTTGTTTCCATAGATTTGTCTTTTCCTGAAGGTCATATAGTTGGAATCATACAGTATGTAGCCTTTTCAGATTGGCTTCTTTCACTTAGAAATATGCATTTAAATTTCCTTCATGTCTTTTCATGGCTGGAATGCTCATTTCTTTGCAGCACTGAATAATATTCCAGTGTTTGTATGTACCACAGTTTTGTTTATCCATTTACTTACTGAAGGTCATGTTGGTTGCTTCTAAGTTTTGGCAATTATTTCTATATTACTTTACATTGTTGTGTTAGTTACTCCTGTATAACAAAGTGAATCAGCTATATGTATACATATATCCCCATATCCCCTCCCTCTTGCGTCTCCCTTCTACCCTCCCTATCCCACCCCTCTAGGTGGTCACAAAGCACCGAGCTGATCTCCCTATGCTATGTGGCTGCTTCCCACTAGCTATCTATTTTACATTTGGTAGTGTACATATGTCAGTGCCACTCTCTCATTTCGTCTCAGCTTACCCTCCCCCCTCCCCATGTCCTCAAGTCCATTCTCTACATCTGCATCTTTATTCCTGTCCTGGCCCTAGGTTCTTCAGAACCATTTTTTTTTTTTTTTTTTAGATTCCATATATATGTGTTAGCATACGGTATTTGTTTTTCTCTTTCTGACTTATTTCACTCTATGACAGACTCTAGGTCCATCCACCTCACTACAAATAACTCAATTTCGCTTCTTTTTATGGCTGAGTAATATTCCATTGTATATATGTGCCACATCTTCTTTATCCATTTGTCTGTCAGTGGACATTTAGGTTACTTCTGTGACCTGGCTATTGTAAATAGTGCTGCAGTGAACACTGGGGTGCATGTGTCTTTTTGAATTATGGTTTTCTCTGGGTATATGCCCAGTAGTGGGATTTCTGGATCATATGGTAGTTCTATTTTTAGTTTTTTAAGGAACCTCCATACTGTTCTCCATAGTGGCTATATCAGTTTACATTCCCACCAACAGTGCAAGAGGGTTCCCTTTTCTCCACACCCTCTCCAGCATTTGTTGTTTGAAGGTTCTCTGATGATGCCCATTCTAACCGGTGTGATGTGATACCTCATTGTAGTTTTGATTTGCATTTCTCTAATAATTAGTGATGTTGAGCAGCTTTTCATGTACCTCTTGACCATCTGTATGTCTTCTTTGGAGAAATGCCTATTTAGGTCTTCTGCCCATTTTTTGATTGGGTTGTTTGTTTTTTTAATATTGACCTGCATGAGCTGTTTATATATTTAAGAGATTAATCCTTTGTCCGTTGATTCATTTGCAAATATTTTCTCCCATTCTGAGGGTTGTCTTTTCATTTTGTTTATAGTTTCCTTTGCTGTGCAAAAGCTTTTAAGTTTCATTAGGTCCCATTTGTTTATTTTTTGTTTTTATTTCCATTACTCTAGGATGGGAGTCAAAAAAGATGCTTCTGTGATTTATGTCAAAGAATGTTCTTCCTATGTTTTCCTCTGAGAGTTTTATAGTGTCTGGTCTTACATTTAGGTCTCGAATCCATTTTGAGTTTATTTTTGTGTATGGTGTTAGGGAGTGTTCTAATTTCATTCTTTTACATGTACCTGTCCAGTTTTCCCAGCACCACTTATTGAAGAGACTGTCTTTTCTCCATTGTATATCCTTGCCTTCTTTGTCATAGATTAGTGGACCATATGTGCGTGGGTTTATCTCTGGGCTTTCTATCCTGTTCCATTGATCTATATTTCTGTTTTTGTGCCAGTACCATATTGTCTTGATTACTGTAGCTTTGTAGTATAGTCTGAAGCCAGAGAGTCTGATTCCTCCAGCTCTGTTTTTTTCTCTCAAGATGACTTTGGCTATTTGGGGTCTTTTGTGTCTCCATACAAATTTTAAGATTTTTTGTTCTAGTTCTGTAAAAATGCCATTGGTATTTTGATAGGGATTGCATTGAATCTGTAGATTGCTTTGGGTAGTATAGTCATTTTCACAATATTGATTCTTCCAATCCAAGAACATGGTATATCTGTTTGTGTCATCTTTGATTTTTTTCATCAGTGTCTTATAGTTTTCTGAGTACAGGTCTTTTACCTCCATAGGTAGGTTTATTCCTAGGTATTTTATTCTTTTTGTGCAATGGTGAATGGGATTGTTTCCTTAATTTCTCTTTCTGATCTTTCATTTTTAGTGTATAGTAATGCAAGAGATTTCTGTACATTAATTTTGTATCCTGCAACTTTACCAAATTCATTGCTTAGCTCTAGTAGTTTTCTGGTGGCATCTTTAGGATTATCTATGTATAATATCATGTCATCTGCAAACAGTGACAGTTTTACTTCTTCTTCTCCTATCTGTATTCCTTTTATGTCTTTTTCTTCTCTGATTGCCATGGCTAGGACTTCCAAAACTATGTTGAATAATAATGGTGAGAGTGGACAGCCTTGTCTTGTTCTGGATCTTAGAGGAAAGGCTTTCAGGTTTTCACCATTGAGAATGATGTTTGCTGTGGGTTTGTCATATATGGCCTTATTATGTTGAGGTAGGTTCCCTCTGTGCCCCCATTCTGAAGGTATTTTATCATAAATGAGTGTTGAATTTTGTCAGAAGCTTCTTCTGCATCTACTGACATGATCATATGGTTTTTATTCTTCAGTTTGTTACTATGGTGTATCATATTGATTGATTTGCATGTATTGAAGAATCCTTGCGTCCGTGGGATAAATCCCACTTGATCATGGTGTATTATCCTTTAAATATGTTGTTGGATTCTGTTTGGTAGTGTTTTGTTGAGGATTTTTGCACCTATATTCATCAGTGATATTGGTCTGTAATTTTCCTTTTTTTTGTAGTATCTTTGTCAGGTTTTGGTATCAGGGTGACATTGGCCTCATAGAATGAGTCTGGGAGTATTCCTTCCTCTGCAATTTTTTGAAAGAGTTTGAGAAGGATGGCTGTTAGCTCTTCTCTAAATGTTTGATAGAATTCACCTGTGAAGCCATCTGGTCCTGGACTTTTGTTTGTTGGAAGATTTTTAATCACAGTTTCAATTTCATTACTTGTGATTGATCTGTTCATATTTTCTGTTTCTTCCTGGTTCAGTCTTGGAAGCATATACCTTTCTAAGAATTTGTCCATTTCTTCCAGGTTGTCCATTTTATTGCCATAGATTTGCTTGTAGTAGTCTCTTATGTGCTTTGTATTTCTTTGTATTTCCATTGTAACTTCTCCTTTTTCATTTCTAATTTTATTGAGTCTCCTCCCTCTTTTTCTTGAAGAGTCTGGATAAAGGTTTATGAATTTTGTTTATCTTCTCAACCATCTTTTAGTTTCTTGATCTTTGCTATTGTTTTCTTTATTTCTATTTCATTCACTTCTGCTCTGATCTTTATGATTTCTTTCCTTCTGCTAACTTTGGATTTTGTTTGTCCTTCTTTCTCTAGTTCCATTAGGTGTAAAGTTAGAGTGTTTAATTGAGATTTTTCTTGTGTTGAAGTAGGCTTGTATTGCTATAAACTTTCCTCTTAGAACTGCTTCTGCTGCATCCCATACGTTTTTAGATCATCGTCTTTTCATTGTAATTTGTCTCTAGGAATATTTTGATTTCCTCTTTGATTTCTTCTGTGATCGCTTGGTTATTTAGTAACGTATTGTTTAGCCTCCATGTGTTTGTATTTTTTACGTTTTTTTCCCTGTAATTGATTTCTAATCTCATAGTGTTGTCGTCAGAAAAGATGCTTGATATGATTTCAGTTTTCTTAAATTTACCAAGGCTTGATTTGTGACCCAAGATATGCTCTGTCCTGGAGAATATTCCATGTGCACTTGAGAAGAAAGAGTAATCTGCTGTTTTTGGATGGAATGCCCTATGAATATCAATTAAATCTATCTGGTCTATTGTGTCATTTAATGCTTCTGTTTCCTTATTAATTTTCTGTCTGGATGATCTGTCCATTGGTGTAAGTGAGGTGTTAAAGTCCCCCACTATTATTGTGTTACTGTCGATTTCCTCTTTTGTGGCTGTTAACATTTGCCTTATGTATTGAGGTGCTCCTATGTATGGTGCATATATATTTATAATTGTTATATCTTCTTCTTAGATTGATCCCTTCATCATTATGTAGTGTCCTTCCTTGTCTCTTGTAACATTCTTTATTTTAAAGTCTATTTTGTCTGATATGAGAATTGCTATTCCAGCTTTCTTTTGATTTCCATTTTCATGGAATATCTTTTTCCATCCCCTCACTTTCAGTCTGTATGTGTCCCTAGGTCTGAAGTGGGTCTCTTGTAGACAGTGTTTATATGGGTCTTGTTTTTGTATCCATTCAGCGAGCTGGTGTCTTTTGGTTGGAGCATTTAATCCATTCACATTTAAGCTAATCATCGATATGTATGTTCCTTGGTTTTGGGTTGTTTTTGTAGGTCCTTTCCTTCTCTTGTGTTTCCCACTTAGAGAAGTTCCTTTAGCATTTGTTGTAGAGCTGGTTTGGTGGTGCTGAATTCTCTTATCTTTTGCTTGTATGTAAAGCTTTTGATTTCTCTGTTGAATCTGAATGAGATCCTTGCCAGATAATTTTGGTTGTACATTCTTCCGTTTCTTCACTTTAAATATATCTTGCCACTCCCTTCTGGCATGTAGAGTTTCTGCTGAGAAATCAGCTGTTAACCTTATGGGAGTTCCCTTTTATGTTATTTGTCATTTTTCCTTGTTGCTTTTATTAATTTTTCTTTGTCTTTAATTTCTGTCAGTTTGATTATTATGTGTCTCGGCGTGTGTCTCCTTGGGTTTATCCTGTATGGGACTCGCTGCGCTTCCTGGATTTGGGTGGCTATTTCCTTTCCCCTGTTAGGGAAATTTTCAACTATAATCTTTTCAAATATTTTCTCGAGTCCTTCTCTCTCTCTTCTCCTTCTGGGACCCCTGTAATGTGAATGTTGGTGTATTTAATGTTGTCTCTTTAACGAGGTCTCTTAGGCTGTCTTCACTTCTTTTCCTTCTTTTTTCTGTATTCTGTTCCATGGCAGTGAATTCCACCATTCTGTCTTCCAGGTCACTTATCCATTCTTCTGCCTCAGTTATTCTTCTATTTATTCCTTCTAGTGTATTTTTCATTTCAGTTATTGTATTGTTCATCTCCGTTTGTTTGTTCTTTAGTTTTTCTAGGTGTTTGTTCTTTAATTCTTCTAGGTCTTTGGAAACATTTCCTGCATCTTCTTGATTTTTGCCTCTATTCTTTTTTTCCAAGGTTCTGGATCATCTTCACTATCATTATTCTGAATTCTTTTTCTGGAAGGTTGCCTATCTCCACTTCATTTAATTGTTTTTCTGGGGTTTTATCTTGTTCCTTCATCTGGTTTATAGCCCTCTGCCTTTTCATTTTGTCTGTCTTTCTGTGAATGTGGTTTTCATTCCACAGGCTGCAGGATTGTAGTTGTTGCTTCTGCTGTCTTCCCTCTGGTGGATGAGGGTATCTAAGAGGCCTGTGCAAGCTTCCTGATGGGAGGGACTGGTGGTGGGTAGAGCTGGGTGTTGCTCTGGTGGGCAGAGCTCAGTAAAAGTTTAATCCACTTGTCTGCTGATGGGTGGGGCTGAGTTCCCTCTCTGTTGGTTGTTTGGCTTGAGGCGACCCAGCACTCTTTGGTGGGGTTAATGGTGGACTCTGGGAGGGCTCACGCCAAGGAGTACTTCCCAGAACTTCTGCTACCAGTGTCCTTGTCCCCATGGTAAGCCACAGCTGCCCCCTGCCTCTGCAGGAGAGCCTCCACCACTAGCAGGTAGGTCTGGTTCAGTCTCCTACGGGGTTACTGCTCCTTCCCCCTGGTTCCTGATGCTCACACTGCTTTGTGTGTGCCCTCCAAAAATGGAGACTCCTCCAAAAGTGGAGTCTCCCCCAGTCCTGTTGAAGTCCTGCAGTCAAATCCCACTAGCCTTCAAAGTCTGATTCTCTGGGAATTCCTCTTCCCCTTTCCAGACCCCCAGGTTGGGAAGCCTGACGTGGGGCTCAGCACCTTCACTCCAGTGGATGGACTTCTGTGGTATAATTGTTCTCCAGTTTGTGAATCACCCACCCAGTTGTTATGGGATTTGATTTTATTGTGATTGCGTCCTGTCTACTGTTTCGTTGAAGCTTCTCCTTTGTCTTTGTATATGGGGTATCTTTTTTGGTGAGTTCCAGTGTCTTCCTGTCGATGACTGTTCAGCAGTTGGTTGTGATTCTGGTGCTCTCACAAGAGGGAGTGAGCACATGTCCTTCTACTCCGCCATCTTGAACCAATCTCCAGATATGTCTTTTGCAAACACGTTCTCCCAGTCTGTGCTTGCCTTCTCCTTCACTTGGCATTGACTTTTATAGAAAAGAAATTTTTAATTTTAATAAAGTCCAACTTATCAATTGTTTCTTTCATGGATTGTGCTGCTGGTATTGAAACTAAAAAGTCATTGCCATACCCAAGATCATCTAGGTAGTCTCCTGTGTTATCTTCTAGGAGGTTTTATAGCTTTGCATTTTACACTTAGATCTATGATTCATTTTCAGTTAATTAGTATGTAGGATGTAAGGTCCAGTTGGCCCAACAACATTTGTTGAAATGACTCTCTTTCCTCCATTGTATTGTCTTTGCTCCCTTGTCAAAGATCAATTGAGTATATATACATGGGTCTACTTCTGGACTCTCTATTCTGTTCCATTATGTTTAGTTGTCTGTTCTTTTGCCCATACCACACTATCTTGATTAATGTAGCTTTGTAGTAAGTCTTGAATTTGGGTAGTGTCATTCCTCTGGCTTTGTCCTTTGACTTCAATATTTAGTTGGCTATTCTGGGTTTTTTGCTTCTCCATATAAGCTTTAGAATCAGTTAGTTAGGTGATATCCATAAAATAACCTGCTGGGATTTTGATTGCAGTCTATAGATCAAGTTGGG
Organism: Balaenoptera ricei; assembly: GCF_028023285.1. Lineage (NCBI taxonomy): Eukaryota > Metazoa > Chordata > Mammalia > Artiodactyla > Balaenopteridae > Balaenoptera > Balaenoptera ricei. The sequence continues at coordinate 11,966,271 of NC_082643.1, forward strand.
AAGTACTGACATCTTGACCATATTGAGTCTTCCTATCCATGAACATGGAATATCTCTATTTGTTTAGTTTTTCTTTAATATGTTTTATCAAAGTGTTTCTGTTTTCCTCTTAGAGATCTTGGACATATTTTTTTTTAGATTTGTACCTAACAATTTCATTTTTGGAGTGCTAATGTAATTGATACTGTGTTTTTAGTTTCAAATTCCACTTGTCCATTGGTAATATATAGAAAGGCAATTGGCTTTTATACATTACCCTTGTATCTTGCAATGTTGCTATAGTCACTTATAAGTTCCAGATGGTTTTTTGTCAGTTATTTTGGATTTTCAATATACATAAGCATGCCATCTGTGAACAAAGACAGTTTTATATCTTACTTTCCAGTCAGTATTCCTTCCCACCCCCCCAATTTCATGTCTTATTGCATTAGCTAGAACTTCCAGTATGATATTGAAAAGTGGTGATGAGAGAGTACATCCTTTTCTTGTTCCTGATCTTAGTGAGAAAGCTTCAGGTTTCTCAGTATTAAGTATGAGGTTAACTATAGTTTTTTAATCAATTTTTTAATCAAATGTTTTCTCCTCTTTCCAGTATGCTGAGTTTTTTTGGTTTTTGTTTTTTATGTTGAAAGGGTGTTAGAGTTTATCAAGTGTTTTTTCTGTATCTATTGATATGTTCAAGATTCTTTAGCCTAATATGATGGATTTCATTAATTGATTTTCAAACCAGTCTTACATACCTGGGATAAGTCTCATTTGGTCATAGAGTATAATTCTTTTTATATATTGTTGGAATTTGTTAAGGATTTTTGCATCTATGTTCATGAGAAATATTGATGTATAATTTTTTTTCTCTAATCTTTATCAGGTTTTGATATCAGTGGAATGCTAACCTCATAAAATTAGTTAGGAAGTATTTATTCTGCTTCTATCCTCTGAAAAAATATTGTAGAAAATTGGTATAATTTTTCTTTAAATGTTTAGTGGAATTCATCTGTGAACTTATCTGGGTGTTCTGGTGCTCTCTCTTTTGGAAGATTATTAATTATTGATTCAAGTTCTAAATGGATATAGGCCTATTCACATTGCAGAAGTCACATAAGAAGAAATAGACTGTGTCTTTACAGGAATTGGTCCATTTCATCTAGCTTGGCTTATTTAATTCAATGAATATTTTCAAATGTACATAACTTACCAGGTACCATTCTAAGCCTTAGGGACACAGAAAAGAACAAAAAAGATACTGTCCCTGTGTTAAATGTGCTTACATACTTGTGGGTGGAAATAGAAAATCAGTAACTGATTGATTAGCAAGATCTTTATTTGGGGGTGATATAAAGAGAATGAGAGAGTAGGTAATTTATTCCCTTGTATTTAGAATTCAGAGAAGGTTTCTTAAGGAAGTGCATTTGTACTGAGACCTATGTGACAAAAAGGAACTAGTTTTTCAAGCTGGAAGATCTATGAGTGTAGTGGTCAAGGCAGTGTAAACTCCAAATAAAAGGTTTACTGTGGAATCAACTTGGCATAGTAAAACCAAAGAAAGAAGGTCATGTATGTGGAGTGTATTACAGATAGTTATGTTTTTACATCTGTAATGTCTAGTTTTCCATGAGGTTCAAACATTTCTAGGAGGTTTAAGAAAAATATTCTCTAAATATATATTAAACTTTTGTGGCCTCAGACCATTCAGACTTCCTACAGTTAACACCATATAATTATTTCTTAAATAAGTAAGTACAATAAAAGTTACCTATAAGATATATAATATTTAGAACCAGATTCGAATTATTTTATATTTCTTTGTTTTTAGTATATAGAATTCTGATAGAAAATTAATAACATAATATCAAAAGATAACATTAATTCACTACTGAAGATAAGATACTAAGCTCAAAATTTTCTATGGTTTATCTTATTTATCAAGTCTATTTTACTGATAGAAAAAATAGAGCCTTAATGAGATTAAAATAACTGGTCAAAGTTCATATCATAAAAAAAGGTAAAATTAGAATTCTTATGGTAGGCACCTTGTTTTTAGATCCTTAATTTTTAAGTACAAATCTATGGTCCCTCCAGTCTGATATACATAAATCACGGTAAAGCAAGCAATCACATTGTCAGAATTTCTAATACTGTAATTTGATTTGAAATTCTTTTATTTTGTGACTTTGTATCTAATACAGTATTGTGCTTAATATTTTAGTATTTTCATTGATGCTATCTTGTAAATGTATATTTTGGTGTACGTGGATTGATAATTCTTTTTAATTTTATTATAAATGGGAACAAATTTGAAAAATTCTCAATTGTGTTATAGATTTACTAAAAGAAGTCAATTTAATATTCATTTATTTGAAATGCATTTTATAGCTAGTTTTTCTATTATCTATCTATTCCACTAAGTTTGCACTTCTCTAACTGAAATACTCTTTGTTCTAGGATATTAGCTATATTCTTCATCTAGCTAATATGCCTTTGAAATATGTATATATATACATATACACATGTACACATGTATATATATATATATATATATGAGTCATCCTGACATATCACATTTTTATTAAAATTTATGGGAAATTTATCTTTACAATAAATTACACATCAATATATTATTGAATAGAATGCAAATTATGAAAAATTTTCAAAATAAGAGATTTCAAAGGAATTTTATGTGTGTGATAGGCAGTTTCTGATTGTTCCCCAACCCTCTCTGCCTGAACGTCTCACTCTTTTCTATCATTAAATTTATTTAGATACAAGAATTTGAGAACTACTGCATCTAGAAATTTCTTTTATCTATGATTTACATTATTGAAGTTTTCCAAACTATTAAAAGAGGAGATGCTGAAGTTCAAAAACATGAATGTCATTAAGCAGCCATGGTTAAGTTAGTGTACAGTCTGTTTCTCCCATTATAAGATAGATGAATTGAACAAAATAATCTATGACTTAGGTTATTATATACCAGACATTGGACTAAACACTATCACTAAAAAGCTCAGACTAGTTGTATTAATTAAAGTCTAAAGATGAATACAATGGATAATATAATTCAACTGTAAAACACTAACATTAATGGTATATTTTTTAAAAGGAATGACCTAATTTCTTAGATACAGAAGTAAAGCTAACCTAAGAAGAGCTATTTGGGACAAGAACAAATTTATAAGCTAGGACAAAACCTTATTAGAGACAAGGATTTCTATTTATAATTTGTTTGTATTGTCAATCTACCTTAATTTGATCTTCTTTTCTATTTTTATTTTTTGCAGTATATCTTATTTGGAGCAAAGTAAAATAGCACTTTGTACTTATAGAGCGTGTTTCGTCAGAAAGGTTAATGTATTTTTCAAACTCATTAATTATTACATCATTCCCAGGGGCATGTAACATATTATATAGGTGAAGAAATTTAAAGCTGAGATTTATAAACAATTTTGCCCTATCACATTGAAATGACCAACCTTTAGCCCGTGGTAGGTGCAAAATAGAGGTTCAACTAATATGAATATAATTTGGGGAGTTGGGAGGGATCCAAATAAATATCTTCAATTAGACAATGTTTGTTAAAAAGAGGTAAACGTGCTTCTGCACATAGCAAACATAATTCATCAAGGAAGACCTGATATTTGCAGTCATTTTAACTTAATATTTTGAGAAGAAATAGAAATTAGTGACTGCTAATCCTGATTTTGATGTAATTTGGGACAGAGGGTTAAACATTTAGATTTTAATTACTTTTACTTAAAATTGACTATTATTCAAATTATCTGTAAACTTTCTAGTAAAGGATCTGATCTGTTCAAAACTAATGGATCTACCCTTCTTTTAGAAGGAAGTAGGTTATCATAAAACTTACAGAATACAGTGAAAATTCTGGTCTAAGCATTAAGAGGCAGAGTTATAACTAGAGTTATAATAGAGTTATACTAGAATAATTTTTCATTAAAAACAAAAGAAGTGGGTGTTCAAAAATACCTAGAGAGATTATGCATTAATAATTACTTGATAAAATATGCTATATAAAAAGGGGTTTTGCTGACTTCATGATCTTAGGGGAGTTATAGGATGGACCAGCCTTCCTACTTTTAATTTAAGAATACTTTCTAAATATTGTACCAATTTTCATTTATTTTTAAGAGAAAAATGCACAGATAGTAGGTATAAATAATTCAGAAAATTAGTATGAATGCATTATTTTAAAAGGCATTTTAAGGAAAACTCATGGCTTGTTTGGATGTAAGAATTATATAAAGTGATTACAATATTCTTTTCTCATGAATATGTCAAAACAGGAAACTCACAAGCATTTTAAGAGTGCCATTCCTGAATCTTATCACTAGCTTATGGTGAGTCTTCTTATAAATATTTTCAACATTTTTATAAGTAATATTCTCTATTCCTATTGCCTGTAATAAATGGAAAGAAAATAAATAGTTTTTCTATGACATTTGGCCCAGAATTTTTGGAATGAGGTAGGGAGAAAAAAATTACACTCAGAAATTCCTTCTTGCCTCCACTGAGTTTGCCACAGAAGGTGTAGAGGGTGAAACACCAAGAATATTGTTCAAGGTTACATCAGAGCCCTTGAGTTCTGGGACAGTCTTCAGGAGCTCTCAGTTTCCCTACTTACAAGCCACTAGCTCCTTCTGTCAAATCACAACGTTTTAGTCTTTTATAGAGCAGCTGCCTGGATCAAACACTTTGTGCCTCTTCACTTAAAGTTATAAGACTGTCCAGCAGTGTTCTTACTAAAATGTGTTAGCAACATTGTATTTATTCATCTATCTATCCATCTATCTATTTATTTTTTTATTGAAGTATAGTTGATTTACAATGTTGTGTTAGTTTCAGGTGTACAGCAAAGTGATTCAGTTATACATATATATATTATTTTTCAGATTCGTTTCCCTTGTAGGTTATTACAAAATATTGAGTATAGTTCCCTGTGCTATACAGTGGGCCCTTGTTGGTTATTTATTATACATACAGTGGTGTGTATATGTTAATTCCAAACTCCTAATTTATCTCTACCCACCTCCCCTTTGGTAACCATAAGTTTGTTTCCTATGTCTGGGGGTCTATTCTGTGTATGAGTTCATTTGTATCATTTTTTTTTTAGGTTCCACATTTAAGCGATATCGTATGATATTTGTCTTTGGCTTACTTCACTTAGTATGATCATCTCTAGGTCCATCTATGTTGCTGCAAATGACATTATTGCATTCTTTTTTATGGCTAATATTGCATTGTGTGTGTGTGTGCATGTGTGTGTGTGTGTGTGTGCGTATACACCACATCTTCTTTATCCATTCATCTGTCAATGGACATTTAAGTTGCTTCCAGGTCTTGGCTATTAAAAATAATGCTGCAAAGAACACTGGGGTGCATGTATCTTTTCAAATTAGAGTTTTCTCTGGGTATATGCCCAGGAGTGGGATTGCAGGATCATATAGTATCTCAATCTTTAGTTTTATAAGGAACCTCCATACTGCTTTCCATAGTGGCTGTATCAATTTACATTCCCACCAACAGTGCAAGAGGGTTCCCTTTTCTCCACACCCTCTGCAGCATTTGTTGTTTGGAGATTTTCTAATGATGCCCTTTCTAACTAGCGTGAGGTGATACCTCATTGTAGCTTTGATTTTCATTTCTCTAATAATTAACAATGTTGTGCATCTTTTCATGTGCCTTTGGCCATCTGTATGTCTTCTTTGGAGGAATGTCTATTTGGATCTTCTGCCCATTTCCATTTTTTGATTGGGTTCCTTGTTGTTGTTGTGGGGTTTTTTTTGATGTTGAGCTGTATGAGCCATTTGTATATTTTGGAGATTAATCCCTTGTTGGACACATGGTCGCATCATTTGCAAATATTTTCTCCTGTTCTGCAGGTTGTCTTTTCATTTTGTTTATGGTTTCCCTTGCTGTGCAAAAGCTTTTAAGTTTAACTAGAACCCATTTGTTTATTTTTGTTTTTATTTCCATTACTCTAGGAGACAGATCCAAAAAGATACTGCTGCAATGTATGTCAAAGAGTGCTCTGCCTATGTTTTACTCCAGGAGTTTTATAGTATTTGGTCTTAACATTTAGGTCTTTAATCCATTTGGAGTTTATTTTTGTATATGGTGTTAGAGAATGTTCTATTTTCATTTTTGTACATGTAGCTGTCCAGTTTTCCCAGCACCACGTATTGAAGAGATTGTCTTTTCTCCATTGTATATTCTTGCCTCCTTTGTCATAGATTAATTGACCATAGGTGTGTGGGTTTACTTCTGGGCTTTTATCCTATTCTGTTGATCTATAAATCTGCCTTTATGTCAGTACCATACTGTTTTGATTACTGTAGCTTTGTAGTATAGTCTGAAATCAGGGAACCTGATTCTTCCAGCTTTGTATTTCTTTCTCAGGATTGCTTTGGATATTCAGAGTCTTTTGGGTTCCTATACAAATTTAAAAATTTTTTGTTCTAGTTCTGTGAAAAATGTCATTGGTAATTTGATAGGGATTGCATTGAATCTGTAGACTGCCTTGGGTAGTATATTCATTTTGACAATATTGATTCTTCAAATCCAAGAACACAGTGTATCTTTCCATCTGTTTGTGTCATCTTTGATTTCTTTCATTAGTATCTTGTAGTTTGTGGAGTACAGGTCTTTTGCCTCCTTAGGTAGGTTTATTCCCAGGTATTCTTTTTGATATGATAGTAAATGGGATTGTTTTCTTAATTTCTCTTTCTGATCTTTCATTGTTAGTTTATAGATATGCAACAGATTTCTGTTTATTAATTTTGTATCATGCAACTTTACCAAATTCATTCATGAGCTCTAATAGTTTTCTGGTAGCATCTTTAGGATTTTCAATGTATAGTATCATGTCATCTGCAAACAGTGACAGTTTTACTTCTTTTCCAATTTGGATTCCTTTTATTTCTTTTTCTTCTCTGATTGCTGTGGCTAGGACTTCCAAAACTATGTTGAGTAAAAGTGGCAAAGGTGGGCATCCTTTTCTTGTTCCCAGTCTTACAGAAAATGCTTTCAGCTTTTCACTGTTGAGTATGATGCTAGCTGTGTGTTTGTCATATATGGCCTTTATTATGTTGAAGTAAATTCCCTCTATGCCCACTTTCTGGAGAGTGTTTGTTTAATCATAAATGGATGTTGAATTTTATCAAAAGCTTTTTCTGGATCTATTGCGATCATATGGTTTTTATTCTTCAGTTTGTTAATGTGGTGTAGCACACTGATTTGCAGATATTGAAAAATCCTTGCATCCCTGGGATAAATCCCACTTGATCATGGTGTATGATCCTTTTATGTATTGTTGGATTTGGTTTGCTAGTATTTTGTTGAGGATTTTTGCATCTATGTTCATCAATGATATTGGTCTGTAATTTTCTTTTTTTGTGGTATCTTTGTCTGATTTTGGTATCAGGGTGATGGTGGCCTCACAGAATGAGTTTGGGAGTATTCCTTCCTCTGCAATTTTTTGGAAATAGTTTCAGAAGGATAGGTGATATCTTGTCTCTAAATGTTTGATAGAATTCACCTGTGAAGCCATCTGGTCCTGGACTTTTGTTTATTGGGAATTTTTAAATCACAGATTCAATTTCAGTACTTGTGATTGGTCTGTTCATATTTTTCTATTTCTTCCTGGTTCAGTCTTGGGATATTGTACCTTTCTAAGAAGTTGTCCATTTCTTCTTGGTTGTCCATTTCATTGACGTATAGTTGCTTGTAGTAGTCTTTTATGGTCCTTCATATTGCTGTGGTGTCAGTTGTAAATTCTCCTTTTTCATTTCTTATTTTATTGATTTGGGCCCTCTCCCTTTTTTTCTTGATGATTCTGGCTAAAGGTTTTATTAATTTTGTTTATCTTTTCAAAGAACCAACTCTTTGTGTCATTAATCTTTTCTATTTTTTTTGTTTTTAGTCTCTTTCTGCTCTGATCTTTATGATATTTCTTTCCTTCTACTTACTTTGGGTTTTCTTTGTTCCTTTATCTCTAGTTGCTTTAGGTGTAAGGTTTGGTTGTTTTTTTGAGATTTTTTTCTTATTTCCTGTGGTAAGCTTGTATTGCTATAAACTTCCCTCTTAGGACTGCTTTTACTGCATCCCATAGGTTTTAGATCGTTTTGTTTTCTGTCTGTCTTTCCAGTCTTGTAGCTCTGATGGAACTTGCACAGTTTAGCCAGCCAAGGGAGAATGAAGATTGTAGCTTCAGCTGATAGATACCATAGATCCTCCTCCTAGCTCAGAACAGACAAGCAAATGAAAAATGTCCAGCTCTTAGCTAACCCTTGGTGAGAAAGAGTTGATCCCTGCATCCAGCCTGCAGCCTCTGAGTGGCTGTCCAAAAAATTAGCAACTCACTAGTTTTGGAGCTCTGATGATTTGGGAACAGTCCAGTCCCATGAGGGGAAAGCACTTAGTCTGGTAGATGCCAAAAATCCTCCCTCCTGGATCAGCATTGAGTGATGAGACAAAAACCACAGCTTCCTGATTCTTCCTGTGGAAGGAAGGAATTGATAGAAGCCCCCAGAATCTTATGCAGGGCTGACTGGTAGAGATCTTCTCCTGTATGTGGGCTGCTTGTGAAGACTGGGAGACATGCCTGCCTTGTCTAATGCACAGACTTCAACAGAGAGAGTTAAGGAAAATAATCAGACAAAGATGTTCCAAACAAAGGAAATCAATAAATCTCCAGAAACTGACCCTGTTGAAATGGAGTTATTTTGAATTTTCTATCAGGTAAGTCACATAACTGTCAAAGATGTTCATCAAAGTTAGGAGACCAATGCAAGAACAAAATGATAATCTCAATAAAGTGAGAGACTACACAATTGGGAAAAGTCTCTTTGACAAATGGTGCTGGGAAAACTGGGTATCCACATGCAAAAGTATATAATTTGACCGTTATCTTACAACATACACAAAATCAATTCAGAATGCATTAGTGACTTAAATTTAAGACCTGAAACTGTGAAACTCCTGGAAAAAAACATAGGAGAAAAGCTTCATGATATTGATCATGAATGATCTTGGTTGTGACACCAAAAGCACAGGCCAAAAAACAAACAAACAAAAAAACGAGTATTGATACATCAAACTGAAAAGCTTCTATAAAGAAAATAATCAACAGTGAAAAGAAAACCTATGATATGGGAGTAAATATTTGTAAAACTTATACATGATAAGAGGTTATATCTCCAAAATATAATAAATTTTACAACTCAGAAAAAAACTAATAACCGAATTTAAAAATGAACTAAAGACTTAGACATTTCTCCAAAGAAGATTTATATGACCAATGGGTCTATGAAAACATGCTCACATTAATCATAAGAGAGATGTAAATTGAAACCACAGTGAGATACCACCTCACACCTGTTGGGCTAACTATTATCAGAAAAACAAAAGATAAGTGATGGTGGGAATGCAAAATGTTGCAGCAACTATGGAAAACAGTATGAGGTTCTTCAAAAAATTAAAAGTAGAACTACCATATGATCCAACAATCTCATTTCTGTGTATTTGTCCAGAAGAATTGAAATCAGAGTCTTGAAGAGATAGTAGCACTCTGTGTTCGCTGCACCACTATTCACTATTCACAGTAACCAAGATGTGGAAACAACCTAAATGTCTAGCAACAGATGAGTGGATAAGGAAAATGTAATATATATGTGCAATGAAATACTGTTCATCTTTTTATTATTTTTTAACATCTTTATTGGAGTATAATTGCTTTACAATGGTGTGTTTGTTAGTTTCTGCTCTGTAACAAAGTGGAACAGTTAGTTATACATATACATATGTCCCCATATCTCTTCCCTCTTGCATCTCCCTCCCTCCCACCCTCCCTATCCCACCCCTCTAGGTGGTCACAAAGCACCGAGCTGATCTCCCTGTGCTATGCGGCTGCTTCCCAATAGCTATTTTACATTTGGTAGTGTATATATGTCCATGCCACTCTCTCACTTTGTTCCAGCTTACCCTTCCCCCTCCCCGTATCCTCAAGTCCATTCTCTAGCAGGCCTGTGTCTTTATTCCCTTCTTGCCCCTAGGTTCTTCATGACCATTTTTTTTTAGATTCTATATATATGTGTTAGCATACGGTATTTATTTTTCTCTTTCTGACTTACTTCACTCTGTATGACAGTCTCTAGGTCCATCCACCTCACTACAAATAACTCAATTTCGTGAAGGAAATCCTGCCATTCATTCATGTGTGACAACATGAATGAACCTTGAAGACATTATGCTAAGTGAAATAAGCCTGCCACAGAAAGAAAAATACTGCATGATTCCACTTACGTGAGTTATCTAAAACAGTCAAATATTGTACATAGAAGCAAAGAGTTGAATAGTGGTTGACAGGGGCTAAGGAGAAGGGGAAATGTGGAGTTACTAATCAACAGGCATAAAGTTTCAGTTAAGAAATCATTCAAATAATCAGAAATTATCTTCTTTATCTTTAATGAGATAAATTTACCTCATCATGTGGCTATCAAATAGTTCTTTATAGGAGCAGAAGTGCCAGCTCCTCGTTTCTTTCTTTGCTTTTTGTATACAGTGATCGTGCAAGTAGACATGTGTTCAGTTAAGTATGTGTCATGTTATCTCCTATTAACTAAACTTACAGAATTTGTGCCCTTGTCAACCTTTCTGTGCCTCTGTTTGCTGGAGCCACTTAAAGCACATGGCATGATGGGTATTACCTAAAGAGATAAAGGGTTTGGGATGCCAATCTTAATTTCCTTCTTATAAAAATAATTTAAGATTCTAATATTGTCTTCCTTTCCCATACTAGTTCACCTTGAGCACCCTACAGCGTTCCCCAGAGAAACTTAAAGCCTGTGTAATTGGCTTCATATTGTTAGCTGTTGTCTATGTTCTTTTGGCTGTGGAGTGAAACAAGCTTTTGTAGTCTGCAAGGTTACACTCTCATGATGTAGGTAATAGTTTTCTCTCAGGAATATTCCTAACAATTTTCTTAGCACTGGGCTTAATACTTGAGCTTACTAAAATGAATTTACTAATCCATCTGTTCCTTTTATTTGAATTCAGGGGACTAGATATTACAATTCTGGATTCCTTTTTATTTATGAATTTATATTTTCCAAAGAACATATGAAAATCAAATTCCAGTTATTGCCAAGGGAGATCCTAGTTGCTTTTGAAAATTTTGCAAATAAATTATTAAAATAATGGTGAGTCATACATGTTTTACCAATTCTAAAATCAATAATATCACATAATCATTCTCATTCATGTTATTTTATGAACCATTATTATAGGAACAGCATCCTATACTTTTAATGCAACTTATAGATTTTTATAAATAGTATCATATTTTAACATTTTTGAGAGTTGTTATTGATCTAAATGGAAACGTCTCATTCTATCACTCTATGCTTTGGCCAGTGGGTATCATTAGCAAAAGTAAAGAAAGAAGGAAAGACTGAAAATGTAAAACACTAGAAGAAATATAACAAATCAAATTTTAACATTATTGCCCTCATCAGCAAAAGGTTTTACTACCTGTAACAAATCAATTGATAGATGGATAGATGAATTGACAGAGGAATGAATAAATAAATAAATGTTCAAAATGCTAGATGCATATACTTTAGTCACTCAAATTAACAAAAAATGTTTCATTTTATAAAAAGTCCCATTTTTATCACTGGTACCAAAGCAAAATCAGCTATATAATTTAGAAGTTTAGTTGATTTTGCTCTCACATAATTTCTATTTCTTCCTCAGTTTACCTAATAAAACATTATTTAGTTCTTTGTATTTTATTTTTGGAAAAAGTTAAACAGAAACATTTGAGCAGTATCACCAAATACAGACAATTTGTCTGTTGAAGCTTAATTATCTGGCATTGATATTGGGTTTAAAAGATAGCAGGTAATTAATAATTAAATGTTGAATACATGGATTATTCCATTGATATAGAAATATACCTTAATATCACTGTTCTCTGAAAACAAAAAACTACTCCTAACTGAAAGAACATTTGTTCATTTATATCTGGATGGCTAAATCAAAACTTCATAAGCTCAAGGAGCAGTTTGTCTTTGTTCCTTGCTGTACGTTTAATGCCCAACACAGTGCCTGGCAAAGAGTGGCCACTGGTGTATATTTACTAAACGAACAAATGCTTAGGCTCCAAAAGTAACTGAAGTAAATTATTCAACTACTTACAATTAGAGTACTTTTTGCATGAACTGACCACATTTGTAAGCTACTCCAGTCAATTTTATTCGTTAATTCATTACGCTCAGGTTACTTCACATGACACCTATGGAGGCAGCAACATATGGACCATTAGAAATAAAGGAAAAGCATCAAAGCTATTCTACCCATTAGGTATTTCAGGCTTAATGCTAGTACTTATGAATTTTCAAGGGCCTATACAAATAGTTGATGTCTGAAAACTACTTATTTCAAATATGAAAACAAAACTACACACACACACACATATAACTTACACTTAAATAAATGTATTTAGGGACCTCCAAAACTCCGAGTCATCTCTCTCCTGGCCTAATTAGTAATAGCTTACTAATTCTTTCTTCTCACTCTAACCTAGTAGATCTACCCTCTATACAGGAGCCAAAATCATTTTTTCAAAGTGTTGTGTCTTATCCCACCATTCTTCTGCTTCAGATTATCCTGTACTTTAATATAATTACAATGGAAGACAATCTTTATTGTGAGACTAAGTGATTACCCTTCTGAATACTTTTCTGACCTTGTTCTCTACAACATTCACTCACATCCTCCTCTGCTCACACACTGGTATTCACGTTTGGCTCTGAGGTCTTTAACATACTATTTGCTTTTACTGGGATTCTTTCTCCTTAGAAGATTATATGGCTGCCTCTACTCATAATTTAGGTTTCAAGTTAAAATTTACTTCCTTTGAGAGGATTTATCTGACAACTAAATTAGCATTTGTCCCTTTATTTAGTCATTCAAAAGCTCCTTTTGTTTATTCATTTTCTTTATACCTTTAGCAATATAGGAATGGATTATTTATAAATTTTTCTCTCTCTCCCCTACATAGAATGTAAGGTCCAGGAGGGGCAAAGTTTGGTCTGGTTCACAGTTGCTAAAATAATGCCTGAAATTTAATAGGAGCTCAATAAATATTTTTTGTCTAAAAAAATGAACATATAATAAATAGGTTTTAAACTCTGGCCACAGGATAAGAGTAATTATTTCTAATGTTTAAATATTTTTTGATTTCCCTATATCTGTATATATCCACTTGTCAAATACTCAAAAGGAGCATTCTGATGAACATATATTCCTTACAGAGATTTCTTCCATGGGATGTAGCATGGATGTAATTTAACTATATATTTAGTAAAACTATTTGTAGGGCCACATTTATTTATATATGATTATATAGTTTTACATCTCATTTTATCTGACCTCATGAATGCAGTTTCCCTGTTTATTTAAGATTTGGCTAAAGTAGATCTCATGTATATAAGGGAACTGGTAATTTTAGTAAGGATTGTATTGTGCTAATGATGTTTGAAAACGTCTAGAAAATAGAGTTAATATTACTTAAACTGCATTTTATCTAAGTTGTTTTCTTCTCTCTGCCACTAAAGTTCAAAATCTTGGATTTAACTCTAAGATATTGAGAAGTTAACATACCATTATTGTCTGGAGACATTTTCTCTGTAGTATAGGGTCTTTCAAAATCGGGAACTCTTTTCCATCTTTAAAATAGGATTATTGTAATGCTGCCCTTAAAAATTCTTAAAGTAGAACTTAGGTAACATTTTTTTCCCCTGTAGTCTGTATTAAGTATCATTGTTTTCAGAGTATTCTACTTCAAGCTGTTCTTTGTGCCCTATATAGCATAAGGGTTTATCTTCTTTCCATGCTCCATCTCTTGCAAAGAGAGCAGCTGTTGTCCTGTAAAAGATGCCAAATTTAAACTCTGAGCACCTGGAGGTAGGACAGCCCCTCCTGAAGGCCCTCATTTCCAGAAATCTGTGCCTAAACTGGGCAAGAAAAAGACCTAGTTAAGTTAAAGGTGCATGAGTCTTACATCAAATATATCCTACTTGGATAGGATATTAACTATTTGCCCAGAAGCACAAGTATAGTAACTGGAACTCTCGTTAGTTAATTGTGCCGCCTTTCGTATAAGTAGAGTCGTGCAGAAAGGTTTGATTTAGAGGTCTCAGATCAGTCCTGTCATGCTATGTGTGGAGGCAGAACATACACAACTCTGACGCCTCCATCTGCTTCGCTCCACTATACACAGAAATATACAGCTCCCTGCAATTAAAAGCATTTACCTGTTAATGTGTGTGTGTGTGTGTGTGTATGGAGAGGGAGAGAGACAGAGAGTCATTGATGCAGGCAGGTGTTTCTTTTTCATTTGTGGAACTCTCTCTCTGCTATTCAGTTACATTTCAAGATTTCTTGATAATAGAAACAAGGTCACAGTTTCACCTATGTATAAAACTGATACAGGTAGTAAAGAAGCATCCTGATAAGAGACACTGTTCTATGCACTTTACACAGGTCATCTAAGATCAACAACACTCTGAGAGATAAGGATTAGCCCTAATGAATAGGTAAGAATATAGAATCTCGGACACTTTAAATAACCTGTCCAAAGTTACGTAGCAAAAAAAGTACTCTACAGCCAAAATTTTAATTCAGGACTGCCTAATGCCAAGTGTATGCTGTTTCTACTATGCTAAATTGCCTATCAATGCATGATAATGCATTTGACTTGAGCTAGTATATATAAATTACATAGGTTCTTATACCCTCGTAGGAGCCCCAGATCCATCAGTAATTCTCAGAATGACAGTTTCAATAAACCCTACAATCCTATTTAAAGTAATAAAGAATCATTTCAGTTTTTTGAATATGAGTCTGATTAATTACCCATATAGTATATATAATACATTATATGAAAGCACATTATACATTTACAAATAAAGTTGCCGTATTAACAGGTACACAATATATAAGAATGTTAAAACCCTAAAAACTGTGTTGAGAGAAAAGTTTAGGACTTGACCCTTAAAGTAAAATATAATTAAAATTCTGTATAATAAGGATTTTTCAGAACACTATGAATTATGAAACGAACTAACAAGGAGTTTCACGATGGCTACAACGTTTAGTAACTATCTACACTGTGTTCATGAGCCTTTTAAAAAATCTAATTTGTAGATTTGAAAATGATGCTACCTTATTATGAAGTAAAAAGTGCTGATCTACATCATATTTTCAATTAATTAATATCTTTTATTGTGTAATATACATAGTTTAAGGATTGGAAATGTGCTGTGAGTTTAATCCAATCCACAAATCATTACTGTACTTCCAAAAGATTCTTTATATTCAAATACAGGACATGTTAAGTATTCTGCTAAGAAATGAATACTAAAGAGGAAGTAATTTTGCTTCCACATAAAGATTATTTCAAACTTATTTCCTGTTAACCATATGCCTACTTTAAAGAAAGAAGAACTGACAATTATATGACTGCCATTTACGCAAATATTGCAGTGCACGTGTTTTCAATTATACTTTGCAATGTAATCAGTTTATATGCTTTGTTCTTTATGTCCTTTATTTTCTCTTCAGCTGCTTTGCAGAAGTAGAAAACTGGAAACTACCCAATCTAAGAACATGGATCGAATATTATTTTATCATAAACTTACTCAGATTCCAAAGATGGTCTTAGTATGGCAAAGATATTTTACATAATTTCATTGAGATCATGAACTGATTAGTACTCAAGGAAAATGAAAGGGTTGAAGGATTACAGATATTTTTCTTCTCTTTGTACATGTAGTTAAAGAACAATTGCTGATTCTTCTATATGATGATGGCATAAGGTGAATGGGAAAATAAACAACAGAAATGATTCATTAAAGATATTATAATAACAGTTATGCTCTTGAAAATATTTCTCAGATAAAAAGTGAAATCTCTTGTTCCTGAAATCTACATCTCCCATGATCAAAAATTCACTTCAGCAAAAGCTGCATCTACATTAGCATTTCAATGGTAGCAAATTTTCATTGTACTATTCAAACCACTTTAATCTCCCTCTTTATTTCAGGAGGGGCAGCATCAAATTATATGGGGTTGACACTTTCTACAAAATTCATAGAGCTTAACAAAAATGTCAAGATAAAGTCAACCTAAACTCTTGTTCATTCCTGAAGAATAACCACATTGGTTAGAAACTTTAAATGGATCCTTATTACTCACTGACTAAAGCCCTTTTGAATATAGCATTCATGTCCTACTTTCCAATCTCATCCACAGCACTTCTTTACCACACCACTGTCTTTCCATTCAGTATACACTGCACATGTATGGATACTTGATGCTCCCCAAACAGGCCTTGCACTCCCTTGTTTTAGTACAAGTCATTGATGACAATGCTACTACTTCCCCATGGAAATCCTTATGCCACTCACCCAAACTTTAGCCACCACCAAGTCCTCATGTGATATCTTCCGTAACATTCTTCAGATCTCACTCCTTGAACCTGCTGAAAGCAATACTGCCCACTCTTCTATCTTCATGACATCTTTTATTATTATTATTATAGCTATTGTTTGTTAGTTTTCCTTATATTTTTGCACGTAATTACTTGCCTCATTTCTAAACTATGGGCTGCTTAAGGCAGGGACTTTGCCTTAGTCATCTTTGTATACTTTCAACCCTTAGAATGTCTTAGAATATTTTAATTTCTTAAAAATTACTTAATTTACACTTTAGTTTTCCTCAAAAAGCTGAAGTTAGACTACCTTTGTTATTCTAAATAATTCCACATCATAACGGGAGTAAAACATTGCCTTTTGGATAAGTGCAACTGGGACCTCTATGGTCAAAACAGTTAAAGTAACCATAGTGCTTGCCAATTGGAGTGATATGAATAAAGACCTGCACCATTAACTTCATTCTTAGTGTACTTGGCCAGGTTCAGTGGACAAAAATCATCACCTTATATTTTGACAATTCTTTTCACATTCAAACTTTTTAAAAGATAACTTTGTTATCAGAATGCCTAGGGACAGATAAATTTCCTACATCATAGTAAATTTTTATATCTATATACAGTTGGCCATTGAACAATCTCAGGGTTAGGGGCACCAAACCCTGCACTGTCAAAAATCCTCATAAAATTTTTGATTCCCGCAAACTACTAATAGCCTATTGTTGACCAGAAACCTCGCCAATAACATAGTCAATATACATATATTTTGTATATTATGTGTATAATATACTGTATTCTTACAGTAAAGAAAGCTAGAGAAAAAAATATTAAGGAAATCATAAGGAAGAGAAAATACATTTACAGTACTGTATTTATTGATACCATAAGTTTACATTATATCTTTACAAGATGAATTGTCTGCTACTATTTACATCAATATTTTCTTATATGATACAAAACACTGTAGATGTTATAAGTATTACTAACACTAGACATCAAAAATGAAAAGATGATATGAAAAAGAAATTCGTATTTATTTACAGGTATAATGATTCATGCATTGTTATTAAAGCAGCAACAATATGATTGCTTTATGGTAGCCTAGTGTAATTGATATGATTGCTTTGTAGTAGCCTAGCCTACACATTAATGAATGAAATTTTGTAAAAATTTTATGGCATACAGTATTACAATCATATTCATAATACAGTATGGAAACATTGTTACATAGAAAAAAACCTCTTACTATAAAGATAGACTGGATAAGCACTTTTTACAATTATGAGAGAGAAGCATACTGTATGGTAATAATTCTTAGAAAGCGAAGTCATAAAACAGAAAACTAACAGGTTATTAATTTCACACTAAATATCACTTATGCCTATGTAAGGATAGACTAATACCTATATATATTTTATGCATTCATGACATAACTTTTTCTTAAATATATTCCTAGGTTATGTGGTTTATCTGCAAGTTTTTTCAAATTGTCTAAATCATGAAATAGTTCCAATGTTTTTATTGAAAAAAATCTGTATATAAGTGGACCTGTGTGGTTCAAACCCGTGTTGTTCAAGGGTCAGTTGTAATCCCTTCACCATAATATTCCTGGCATAGTGCACTAACATATTTCATTCGTTACATGTTGACAAAGTATCTACTCTGTATCAGCCATGTGCTAGGCAGTGAGAAGATAACTGCATGATAATAAACATAACTACTTTTCTCTTGGTTTCTATGATATGGTTGGATATAAAGAATAGGCAGAAAATTGCAACATAGTGAGATGGCTATTATGTTTATTTATTGGCTGCCATCAGAGCCCTTGGACAGGCATGTAACTCTGGGGTTAGGGAAGGTTTCGTGGAAGAACTGACATTTATCCTCTAACTTGAAGGGTAAGTAGAATTAGCCAAGTGAGGAGGGACTAAAGAAAGTCTCTAGCAGAGGAAACAGAGATGAGAGAATATGCTGTGGCCTAGGAAATAAAAGATCTCAGCATGACTGGAATTTAGAATACAAAAATACTAGAAATGACAAAGGAGGCAAGAAAGGTATTGAAGGGCATTAAAATGATTTAGGAAGTTTGAAGTTTAATCTGAGATCAATGGGAGACACTGGAGCTTCCAAGGGAATGATATGATTAAAATTATTTTCCAAAAATCACTTAGGCTGCATTGTGGATAATGGAGTAGATCAAGGTAGGCAAGAACAAGGCAGAAGGAACAGGTAGTCTCCACTTGTAGTTGTCAGTGATCATGGTCTGAGTAGTGGAAGAGGCCAAAGAGATGGAAAGTGTTAAGAATGATTATATAATTGAATATATGTGTTGGCTAAGGAATGAGAAGTCAATGATGACTGTCAGTAGTGTGACGTTTGCAGCTGAGAAGATGATTTTTGCCATATGGTTGATAAAGTCAGAAATGCTGGAGCAGGACGATGACTTTCTGTTCCTGAGTAATCATGGCTAAGCATCCCTATCTCAGAGCCACAAATTCTAGATCGATGTAGACCCATATGCTGAGGGTGAGAAAGAAATTGAATGAGGGTGTACATTATCAACACTGCAATAGGTAACTGTTTCACCTAAATTCATAGCGGCAGAGAAAGTTAAGCAAAATTAAAAGGCAGAGAAACTACTCTCACTTGAAGGAGCAAGAGAAAACCCCTGAAAAGAAAAACAGATAATGAAACAGAAATAAATAATTTACCAGATATAGAATTCAATGCAGTGGTAATAAAAATGTTAACTACATTAGGGAAAAGAATTGATGTAAAGAATGAGCACTTCGGGCTTCCCTGGTGGCGCAGTGGTTGAGAATCCACCTGCCAATGCAGGGGATACGGGTTTGAGCCCTGATCTGGGAAGATCCCACGTGCCGCGGAGCAACTAGGCCCGTGAGCCACAACTACTGAGCCTGCGCGACTGGAGCCTGTGCTCCGCAACGAGAGAGGCCGCGATAGTGAGAGGCCCGCGCACCGCGATGAAGAGTGGCCCCTGCTTGCCGCAACTAGAGAAAGCCCTCGCACAGAAAACGAAGACCCAACACAGCCATAAAAAAAACTTAAAAAAAAAAAAAAGAATGAGCACTTCAACAAGGAACTAGAAAATATAAAGACCCAATCAGAAATGAAGACTTCAGTGGTTGAAATAAAAAACACACTAGAAGTAATGAATAGCAGACTAAATGATACAGAAGAATGCATAAGTGATCCAGAAGGTAGAATAATGGAACTCATCTATTCAGAACAGCAGAAAGAAAAATTAATTTTAAGAAATTAAAGCAATTTCAGAGATCTCTGGAATAACATTAAGCATACCAACATCGCATTTTAAGAGTCCAAGAAGGAGAAGAGAGAAAGAAGGGGGTTGAAAATTTATTTGAGGAAATTATGCTGAAAACTTCCCAAACCTGAAGAAAGAAACAGACATCCAGGTACAGGAAGCACAGAGGATCCCAAAAAAGATGTACCCATATAAACCCACACCAAGACATATCATAATTAAAATGGCAAAAGTGAAAGATAAAGAGAATTTTAAAGGCAGCAAGAGAAAAACAATGAGTCTTAATATGAGGGAATCCCCATAAGGCTATAAGCTGATTTCTTTGCAGAAATTTTGCAGGCCATAGGAGTGCCATGATACATTCAAAGTCCTGAAAGGGAAACCCTTGCAACCTAGGATACTCTACCCAGCAAGATTATCACTTAGAATTGAAGGGGTGATAAAGAATTTCTCAGACAAGCAAAAACTGAAAGAGTTCATCAATACTAAACCTACCGTAAAATAAATGTTAAAGGTTAAAGTGTCTTCTCTAGATGAAAAGAAGTAAGAATCTATAGGAAAGGGAAAATCCCACTAGGAAAGGCAAATATCTAGTAAGGACTGAGGATTAACCATTTAAATAAGCCAGTATGAAGATCAAAAGACAAAAAATTATAAAAGCAAATATAACAATAAACAGTGAACGGATAAATATGAAGCTGTAAAATATGACATCAAAAACACAAAATTTGGGAGAAGAGAGTAAAAAATGTAGATCTTTTAGAATGTATTTGAACTTAAATGACTACCACTTTAAAACAAGTAGATATAGTTAAAGGTCAACATATATGAACCCCCTGGTAAGAAGTCATAATTTTTCTATTTTGATTGGAACTTTTCAGATGACTTTACTGGATAGCTTCTTTAACACACTTTCAGAGACTTGGAAAAGCATGTTTAAGTGACCCATAAAAATCTGATATTTACCACAGGTCTTCACTTTTTTTAATGTGACTACCTACCAAGAATACCTGTTGTATTTTTAGGTGTATGAGTTAGCTCTAGGTTCAGTCGGCTCATGGGTGTCTCCCTGACGAGGCTGTAGTTACTGTGTCTATGCTAAGCTGCTAGTTAGAGTTTGGGGGCCACAGGAAGAAATATTTGGTAATTGAAAATACCCAGAAGACGAATGAGAGGGAAGACCATTGTTTCCAGAGATACTTGGAAAACTGCCAGGAAGACTAAGTCACATGAAAATTACTTTTCAAAGAGGTCTTCTTGTGGATTCCGTAACTTTTCCAACAAGGCAGAGAAAAAAATGCCTCAGAAGTCACAATTTATTCTAGCATATAATATTTTATCATCAGGAGGAATAAAATTAACTCCAATGAATAGTATTAGAACAATGAGATTATGAAATTGAATTAAGCATCAAGAAATACTATATCTAGCCTGTTTAAGGACCTTCTAAGGGTCCTGCCAAATACATCTTCAATTTATTCTGATCTAACACGTCTTTAAGCAACACTTGAGAATATTTGAATATTACATTTTATTCAAAATGCTGAATTGAACCAGCAGATTCTCCTGCCTTTCACTTTAGGAATATATTGCTCTCAATCACTGTGCCATAAAAATAAAACTTTGAATGAGTTAGGCAATAATTAGTATTTTGTTTCTTATCATGTGAATGCATTTCTTTTGGTAAACACATTTGCTTGTGTAAGGCAAAATTATATGTTAGAAACTGTGGATGGTTCTTCTGATAAAAACAAAAACAAAAACTCTTGGACATTCAGCATTAATGTTTAAAATGCAAGTTGGACAGGTGTGATAGTAGCCCCTTTTAAAAGACTGGGCTTCCTCAACTATGATGTAAATCTTTCTTATGCAGCATCCACCTGGGCTGCTTTGCCCGTGACCCACTGGGAGACTTGGGAGCACGGGGAATTGATGTGCACATAAAGCTTATGCTGCCTGCTGTGCCAAGGCATAAAGTCCCTGGGTCTTGACCCTGGATTCAAATGTCTTCTGACAACATCCATGAGACTATGGTGGGCCAACTTGTCATTTTGTAAGCAGAGCGAAGTCTCCAGCCCTTCACAGTTCTTGACATGTATTGTTATTTTCAATAGGACTTTTGAAAAAAATTCCAAAATTATTTTATTAAGTGTAATAAATACTCAGAAAATATTTACATAGTAAAGTATCAACTTGCTGGAAACTGTGTTAAAAATGCAGAATCTAGGTCCCAATACAGCAGGCTTAATGCTTCAAATTTTCTGAAGGTAAAAGTGTATCATTTTTAATTTGCCTCCTAGGTGATTCTTTGACCACACTGAAGTTTTGAAAACCACTGATATCAGGAATTAGACAGCTAGACTGCTTCTTAGGTTGTCATATAAACTAACTCTTTAAAATCAGTCAACTGAGTCATTATATAGCTTTAGTTTTATGAGAAACACTGTATCCTGATGGTTAAATGTGGTTAAAATGTTCTGGAATATTATTTCCCACAATCACGGGGAATATTTTTTATTCATATTCTCTACAGAATGTCTTCGCTCCCCCCCACCCCAGAGTGTTAACAAAATTGATTATTCTGCAGTTGGCAGTAATTATGTAGGTTAACAGATACCTAAAGATAAGATGAAGATAAGTATGTCTATTTTGTTACGTGTTTGATATGCTAATGAATTATATATACAGAAATACTCATTGGTGGTGACAGTGTATATGTATATGTGTGTATCTATCTGTCCATTCATCTATATATGTATCTATATGATTTGAATAATATATATTAGACAAATCATTAAGTGCTTCATGGTTAAAAACTGAGTCATAAAGATATGTCTAAAATGTTTCCTGTAACCTGCTTACCCACCTTAATACACACTTTCTTCATTGCATCATCCTTTTCTTTCCCAATCTTTTCTTCTGAGAGTATAGAGGATTTATAGCTGTCTACTACTGGTTTGGAATACATATTTTAAAAAAGTATCATCCTCTCCCTTAGATAACTCATGATATAAAAGAGTAACTATAGGGTGAAAACATAAGCAACAAGCAAAATTTAACTGCAACATTATGAATAAATGTTAACTGGAAAAAGAGAACATATTTCCACAGAAAAGGATTTCTCAAAGAATGTGTTAGAATAGACTAGGTGGCTTCTGGAAAGAAGGGATTAGTAAACCATGCTGCACAATAAGGCTAGTAAATGCATCAAAAGAAGTGAGATACTTTCTGTTACCTAAACCCTAAATAGTCCTACTAAATGGTAGAACTGAAATACCTTTTCTTCAGTGGCTAATACCGCAAATACAGAAGATGAAGAAACAGCATGCACTGTAGGCTTACCTAGGGCAAGTGGTTTCATGGTCATGACAAGCCGAATTTCAAAAGCCGTTTTTACTTTTCCTTTGTAAATTACAACACAATATAACTTGAATTTTAACCCACAATAAATGCCAAGAAAGAAATCAAATTTCTTAAATTTTTTTCACATTAATAGAGAAATGGCACTTTACCCTAGCTTCAAAGTAGTGTGAGTTCTAGCTTCATATCGACACAGTGATGAGGGATAGAAGTAAAAACTTTGACCAAATTTTCCAGATATATTTACACATTGGAAATAATGGGAAATGCTTCTTATTGCAAGAAGACCATTATCAGCTTGAGGATAGCAATGATTTACTACCAGTTGCAGGGCAAGGTGAAGAAAAATCCAATGATTTCCTTTATAATGCTGCATATTTAATCTTTTATATTTTGACATAGTTATACATTATTCGTGATAGGATTTAACATATGTATGAAAATTTCATTGTGATGAAATACTAAATATCTTGTGTTGTAGACATCATGTTCCTATTTACTATGCTGACATTCTTATATACAGTAACCATCATCCTAATAGTATGATGTGCCAAACATTGTGCTAAGCACATGACATGTAAGTTATCTCATTTGACTCTTTAATCTTCTCTAAGAGTAAGATGCTTTGTTATACCTCTTTATATTTGTGGAGATGGCCCTAAGGAAAGCCTGATGTTTGAGTGTGATGAGAGATGTTGTGGCTGGAAAAATGGAAAGACCTGTAGTTCAAATACTCTTAGTTAAAAACCCAGGAAGATTCTCAAGTATCTTGCATCAATTATTTGTTCTTGGTGAATAGACAGGTACAGAGCCTGAATCCTCAAAATGGTGAAGGGACTCTATGAAAATTCATGTGAGAACGGTAAAGCCAAGAATTTAGGACCTCATTCATGGGCCTTGGGGACTGGGAAGTCTGCACCTCAGGTAGGCTGTTTTGTTGTTTCTCACTTTGAACAGTTGTCTCACTGACAATTGAGTTTCACATCCTTGTCATTACAGATGCTTTTTTTCTATTTGTTCATGTCTTTTATCAATCACGTCATCATCCTTTTATGACAACCATACATCCTCATTTAATAGATGAGGAAAACAAAGCTCAGTGATGGTAAAGAATTTGCCAATTTATACAGCCTTTAAGTGACTAAGATAGGATATTATCTAAGCACATGTCAGAGCACAGATTCTTAACTAGTATGCTTTACTACCTAAAATTACTTGTTAGTCAAAGGAAAATTTTCCACAGATAAGGGCTTTAAAAGCAGACCCCCCGGACAACTCGTGTGAAAGCTAATCGAGAGTTGCTACTTAAACGCATGCAGCCACATAATTATATTGAGGTTAATTAATATTAATAAGTAGGGAACAGGGAAACAGCATGTCACGTCTTTCTAATTTGTTCCTTTTCAATCGGTTTCATCTCTGGTGGTGGTAGATAAGCAAGCACCAGTCACTGGCTCTTTCTCATGGCAGCGTTTGACTTTATGTGCACTCTTTCCTTGCTCTGTGTCTTTGGTGTAGCATATTTTGCCAGAAGGGCAGCATTAGTTCATCGGTAGGAGCAGATTCAGGTTGTTAGAAAAAAAATTGTAGCGATGCTTCAGGTGCAGCCCAAAATCAATAAGCAAGAGTGCTTCCTAACAGAATGAAATAAAGAGCAATTACTTACTGCAGCTAAATGACTTCCTGTGTTGGATCATTGTCTATGCTGGAGGCTGATAGGCACCAAACTGAGGGGCTGTGAGATAAGCAGTTGACATGGTTACAAATGAGTATACCAAAGAGATGATTGAACCTCAATTGGTAAATTAGATCTATGGTTGTATCAACTGTCAGAGTCCGGAAAATGTTTCACTCTTGAGTTCTTGAGTAAATTCAGGGAAATATTGGAGGGAATTACCATTTTAATCTGTGGCAAGCTTTCTCAACCTTGACACTATTGACATTTTGGACTAGATAATTCTTTGTTATTTCTTTGTTAATTCTCCCTATACACGAATACTGCCCTCCATCCTGAACATAACATATGAACCCTGAGAGGAGAAATTGTCCCAGTTGAGAAACACTGACTTATCGAATCTTTTTTTTTTTTTTTACCTAACTCATAACATGTTCCTACATAATTTTTCTCCTGATATGATTCTCAGATAGATAGAAATAAAAGTTCTCTGTGCATGCACCTGAAGGAGTACCATAAGTCTTACCATGAATAGCATCTAATTTGGGAGTAAGACTCAAAATACTAAGGATTCCCCTCTACTTTGTTGTCTTTTGAGCAGATTTGTTGTTTTTAGTATTACATGGTAGTAAACAGTGGTCTTGTTCTTTATAGAAAATGTTGGTACATGTAGACAAGAATATGTTTGTACTGGAACCACTCTCTATAAGGGAAAGGGAAAAGATCACTATGTCTCTGGTCTACCATTCTGGGCATTCAAATCTTGACTGAGTTGTTAGTTGAGATTCTGCATGTCCAAGCCTCTTATATGGACAATTCCTGAAGAGGTTCTCTTGTAAATGCAGGATTTATATACAACTTTTGTTTTTTTTTGCCTAATTGAAATCACACTTGAAGTAGTCTTCTATAGCTATATATCTGTCACTCTAGCTACCTGTATTTGGAATTTAAAACTGCACTAATTTGTATGATATAAAACTCAAGGAGATGTGTTTTCTAATTGATATGTAGCATGCAGTTTGATTATGGTAACACTTTATAAACAATGCTACTTCTTTGAATTAGGAGTCAGAGATTTAACTATAATAGCTAGGGGTCATTACATATATAAAAACTTGATGGTGTTATTTACCTTAGGGACACATTTTACTCAAAGTATGCTATAAAGATTACTTGTCTTAGGATCATATGAAATGCAAATGCATGTTATAATTCAAAAATTCCGAGCCAACCCCAGAACTGCTGCATCAGAACTACTGCATCTATGGTGCGTGCATACCAGAAGTAATTTTAGCTGATAATGTAATTTTTATACACAACAGAATCTGAGAATGAATGCCTTAATGCTTCATAAAGACAGCAGAGGAATGCTCGAGAATGACTAGTTCCATACCACATGTCATAACTTAAGCCTAAACTATATACAGAAGCCATGACTAATGTATAGTTGGAATCTCTAATAAATTTCTAATTTTATTGAGGAATTTATAAATATTTAGAGACAATTATGGCTAAGAGAATAAGCTTTTACATTAGGACTTCTTTTCTTTTTGCATTATTTGAGTTTTGCAGATCTTTTTTGTTAATGTGCTCCACCCTTTGGTTACCCCATGTCTGATCTTATATCCCGCTCTTTTTATCCTTATCCCACATTTTAAGATCATAAATATATTTAAAGTGCCTATTTTATATAACAACTTTAAATCAATTTTAATACAGAATAGTCTTTGTTTCCTTCTAATTCACTGTGCAAAAAATTCTTGGTCCTAATTATGTATTACCTAGAAATGGTTTCAATTCCTTTGAATGGCACTGTTTCTATTATGTGAACTGTTCTTGTCCAGATTTTATAAGCTTTATTTACTTTCTTGGGTTTTTTTTTGCACCAATTATATCTGAGCTGCCTCCCTGGAAGGGGTGTTTCCTGCCACTTTTGGGTAGATAGTTCAACTTACACATGTGACTGGAGTTAAAACCAGGTATACCATTGAGCTAAAATACAGATGCCATGGAAAATACCTCTAAACATTTCTTTGTTGGCAGTAATTCCTTGGATAGGATAAGCAGAATTTACTGTTTAATATCACATCATATCTATAGCATATTCTGTAGTATATTTTCTGGGCTGCAGTTATTTGGGACATCTGTCAGTTTACTTTGTATGAGGACACAAAGAGGTTTTGCATAGAGTCCTTTGGCTTTTGAAAAGAAAATAGGAATGATTCATTCTTAAGTACCTTGTTGAAATATAGAGGTTTTGTCAGGAAAGATAAAATTATTTACAAAATGGAAGGATCAACCAATGGTAGTTGTTTGTCTGGTTTCTCTGCTAGACCATTAGATCCTTGAGGGCATGGTTCATGTGATATTCGTTTTTGTGTTCCCTGTACTGCATTCAGGGCCATATGCATGGAAATTCCTCAACAAATATTATTTGACTGATTTAGTTAGTAAACATACGGCCTTAAAAAAAGAAATATAGAGGTTTTAATATTTCACAATTTCTTGACTTCCTCTGGGTTACACTAAGCAATACAAAAATTATGCATGGTTTTATACAAGAACTATATATAATTTTTAAAAATTATGATTATAATTAATAGACCATAGTTATCTCTCGTGAGACAGATTGAAGAGATGCAAAAGGAGTGCTACAACTTTGTGCAAATCATCAGCTCTCAGGTATGATCTTGAAAAGGTCATGGCCTGGGCCAGATGAGGAGAGCACTAAGGAGGAATCTACATTAGGATGTTTTGAAACATTCTGGATACTGGAATTCTGGAGAGTTTTGTTTCTTTACTTATGAAATGTTCACAGTATGCTTTGTTAGCAATGTCACATTCTTTTAAAATTGTCTCAGCTATTGTATAGTAAAATAAAATCACTACAAAACATAGGTACTGGGAAAACTGATGACCTCTTTATCCATTCTTCATTCAACAAATACACATTCAACCAATACATACTAAATGCCAAAATCCGAGTTTCCATGATTCCCTTTCACCTATGGAGTTCCAGTTAAGGGGCTGGAGACACAATCCTCTACTACTCATCTCCATGCCTGGTCAGTTAATTCAGAGAAAAAATACATTTCAAGAGGAAAAATGCAAGGCTCTTTGGATTCTAGATGTATTAGAAATGTCTATGAAGAGGGATGATATCTCAGACCCACTTAGATGGGTACAGGGAAATCACCCTCACTAAGGTAAGATAAATATGTTTTGGAGTTCATTTCATATTGACAGGGCCCTGAGCAACATGATCCAGTCAGAAATACACTAATGTTGTGCATTACATAACTTTTCTGTCAATAAACTTTCCCAGAAAACAATATTCTATGGAAAATTGTAGACACAATATTTACTACAAAATATTTCATCATTTGTTCATATTATTGATGAGAAGCAGTACAAGTTATGTTTTTACATAAATTCTGCAAATAAACTATTACCTGAAATATGTAGGTTATAAATTCATCATGTATAACTATTTCTTACCGTGTAATTGAAATTTATTTGATGCCACATATTTGATGCCCATGTTTTATCATATTTTAATTAATTTTGTGTATAAATAATAATGAAATAAGTTACAAGTCTTTAAGGTTTTGCAGTTTTTTTCAGAGCTTGAAAATTTTTTATTCTTGCCTATTATGTGAGACATTTTAATTTTGGATAATGTGTAACTTTAAATACAACCACTGTTGGTGACACATGCCTCCTTTGATCCCTAACAAGTATATGCATTTTGGGTTGCCTTATCTGAGACACTTTCACCTTGGACTGATTAATTTTTAATTATCCAATTAACCTTCCTAAAACACTTTGTCATGTCATTTACTTTTTCACAAACTTTCAATAGATCTTCATTTGATCTAAAATTCTGAACTCCTTAAATTAGCAGGCAAACCCAGACTACTTACTTACATGTATAATAAATATTTTCATTCCATCTCTTTGTGAACATACTGCTCCCTCTTAGCAAGAAAACATAATACCAAATAGGCCTTGTAAATATGTACCTCCTCCTTATTCATCATGCCAGGGATGCCTTCCTGCCTTTGCAGTAATTCAAATTATATTCATTCTGGAGAATTTAGTTGAGAACATATCTCCAAGTTTGATCTTTGTTCTCTTTTCCCCATTTCCCTCAATCCCTTTCTTTTTCCACCTATCTTCAATAAATGTTTATCAAACACTAATTTTATATCAGAGACTAGACTAGGTGCTGGGAAAACAGCTGTGAAGAATATGACCAGTTCTTGCTTCCACAAAACTTACAGTCTAAATGGGTGACAGGCATTAAACAAATGTACAATATATGTGTGTATACATACATTAGGACAACTGCTATAAAGAAATATTATAAAAGCAACAAAAAACATACAAGGGAATCCCCATATGGTTATCAGCTGATTTTTCAGCAGAAACTCTGCAGGCCATAAGGGAGTGGCATGGTATTTTAAAGTGATAAAAGGGAAAAACCTACAACCAAGAATACTCTACACAGCAAGGCTCTTGTTCAGATTTGACAGAGAAATCAAAAGCTTTACAGACAAGCAAAAACTAAGAGAATTCAACACCACCAAACCAGCTTTACAACAAATGCTTAAGGAATTTCTCTAGGTGGAAAAGGAAAGACCACAACTAGGAACAAGAAAACTATGAATGGGAAAGCTCATTGGTAAAGGCAAACAAACATACAGTATAGTTAGGAAATCATCCAGACACAAATATATCAAGACCATCAATCATGAGAAGAGGAGAGTACAAGTGCAGGATATTGGGAATGCATTTGAAAGTAAGAGACCAGCAACTTAAAACAATCTTGTATATGTATCGACTGCTATATCAAAACCTGATAGTAATCGCAAACAAAAAATCTACAATAGATACACACACAATAAAGAAAAAGAAATCCAGACACAACACTGAATATAGTCATCAACTCACAAGAGAAGAGAACAAAAGAGGAAGGGAAGAAAAAAAACCTACAAAAGCAAATCCAAAACAATTAACAAAATGGCAATAAGAACATACATAATGATAATTATCTTAAATGTAAACAGATTAAATGCTCCAACCAAAAGATATAGACTGGCTGAATGGATATAAAAACAAGACCTGTATATATGCTGTCTACAAGAGATGCACTTAATATCTAGGGACACATACAAACTGAAAGTGAGAGGATGGAAAAATGTATTCCATGCAAATGGAAATCAAAAGAAAGCTGAAGTAGCAGTACTCTTATCAGACAAAATAGACTTTAAAATAAAGACTGTTCCAAGAGACAAAGAAGGATATTACATAATGTTCAAGGAATAAATCCAGGAAGAAGATATAACAGTTGTGAATATATATGCACCCAACATAGGAGTACATCAATATATAAGGCAAAGCTAACAGCCATAAAAGGAGAAACTGACAGTAACACAATAATACTGGGGAAATTTAACACCCTGTTTACATCAATGGACAGATCATCCAGACAGAAAATCAATAAGAAAACACAGGCCTTAAATGACACATTAGACCAGGTAGACTTAATATTTATAGAGCAACCCATCCAAAAGCAGCAGAATACACATTCTTCTCAAGTGCATATGGAACACTCTCCAGGATAGATTACATGCTGGGCCACAAAGCAAGCCTTAGTAAATTTAAGAAAACTGAAATCATATCAAGCATCTTTTCTGACCACAATGCTGTGAGATTAGATATCAACTATAATACAAAAAATGTAAAAAACGCAAACATGTGGAGGCTAAACAATATGTTACTAAACAACCAATGGACCACTGAAGAAATCAAAGAGGAAATAAAAAAATACCTAGAGACAAATGACAATGAAAACAAGATGATCCAAAACCCATGGGACACAGCAAAAGGAGTTCTAAGAGGGAAGTTTACAGCAATACAATCTTACCTCAAGAAACAAGAAAAATCTCAAATAAACAACCTAACTGTATACCTAAAGCAACTAGAGAAAGAAGAACAGACAAAACCCAAAGTTAGTAGAAGGAAAGAAATCATAAAAATCAGGACAGAAATAAATGAAATAGACACAAAGAAAACAATAGAAAAGATCAATGAAACTAGAAGTTGGTCCTTTGAAAAGATAAAATTGATAAATCTTAATCCAGACTCATCAAGAAAAGGAGAGGGCTCAAATCAATAAAATTAGAAATGAAAAAGGAGATGTTACAATGGATACCACAGAAATAGAAAGGATCATAAGAGACTATTACAAGCAACTATATGCCAATAAAATGGACAACCTAGAAGAAATGGACAAATTATTAGAAAGGTACAATCTTCCAAGACTGAACCAGAAAGAAATAGAAAATATGAACAGACCAATCACAAGTACTGAAATTGAAACTATGATTAAAAAACTCCCAACAAACAAAAGTCCAGGACCAAACTTTCCAAGATGGCAGAGGAGTAGGAGGATATGGAGGTCATCCCTCCCCATAGATACATCAAGAATACATCTACAAATGGAACAATTCTCACAGAGCACCTGCTGAAGACTAGCAAAGGACCTCAGACACCTAAAGGGACAAGAAAGATCCCCATGTAACCGAGTAGGATGAAAGAAAGAAGACGGGGAAAAGAAGTGGAGAAGAAGCAGGACAGGACCTGCACCCCTAGCAGGGAGCTGAAGGTGAGGAGAGGTTTCCGCATCTAGAGAAGCCCCCTCACCAGTGAGGAGATCAGCTGGGACAGAAGGGCAGCCTTGGGGACTCAGAGGAGAGCCCAGCAACTGGTCTGTGGTAGGCGGGACAGAGTGAGACCTACACAGATTTTCCATGCCACAGCCCTGTGTACCCCAGCCTGAGACGGGTGTCTGCCAGCGCTGATGGGGGCTGAGTGCTGGAACGTGGGGTTTGGAGAGCAGACTCGGAGAAAGTACTGCTGTTGGCTGTGAGGAGATAGCCTGAGGGGTGGCAGTGAGGAGCTCTGCAACCGGGAATGCTCATGGAGGAAGCCTGGGCCGCCACAGAAGTGAAGCACCATTGTTAAGTGACACACAAAGGGCAGGACCGCCAATGCAACCTCTCTCCTCATGTACCAGCCCCTGCCTCTGCAGGCACTAGGGAGAGTTCCTGCCAGAGCTGGCTTGCATGCTGCCATTGTCTCCTCCTCCCCCTGCCCCCAGCCTGGGTGACACGCTAGCCCTGATTGCTGCCTGACAGCCTTGCACATTCCAATCACTACCCCAGCACCACCCCGCCGGGGTGGCCCACTCACCCTGATCGCTGCCTGAAGGGCTTGCATGCTCCAATCACTACCCCAGCACCCTCCCGCCAGGGTGGCCTGTTCGCCCCTATTGCCACCTTGGCTCCTTCCTGCCTGACAGGCTCATGTGCTCTGGAAACCTCTGGAGCAGACTATGGTGGGAGGAACACATGCAGAGGTGGAGGTGAAACTACAGCTGAGCCCCCGGGGCCATGTGACTAAGAAAGGAGAGCTGAAATCTCTCCTTGTGGCTGCGTGAACCACAGAGTTAGACCTCCTCTGATGGCTTCCTAAATTCAGCACCTGCAAAACATCCAACAGGACAAGTGCTCCTGCAGCTGGGATGGGTCTGGCTTTAGCAGCTGTGGGCTTTGTGGGCACGTACACACAGGGGTTAGGCCAGGCCAGAGTCTGAGCTGCCTCCATACCTCCCACAGCATGTCCTGGTGCATGACTACTGCAGTCCTGGGACCTGACCTCAGTGGATCTGTGCTGGTGGCCTGGTGAAAACAATGCCTGAGAATCACCAGGGCCAATTGCCAGCATACCCACAGTTAAGGTGAGACTGAGAGCAGTGCCAACAACAGTATACTTTGTCAGCCCATGCAATGGGTGATAGGTAGCACAACAAAGCACATTCACAGGTGAACAGCTCCAGAGGAGGAATACTCAGTGGCTTCTCTCCCAGTGGGGGTGCTCCAAACGCACCTACCTCACACCACAAATCAGAAACACAGCTAAGAAACAGATATGGGGGCCTCTACTCCAACAACTAAGGAGCAGACCCCACCCCTGACAGGTCAGTGACAACCACAGAGCAAAGGGGAGGCCCTGCTCAATATCCAGGGCAGGCTCTGGTCACCACATCACCAATCAAACCCCCTATCAAGGGGATAACAGGACAAGCCTCTGGACCAACCTCACCCACTAGGGGGCAGACACCAGAAGCAAGAGGAACTACGATCCTATAGGCTGCAGAAAGGAGACCACAAACACAGTAAGTTTGACAAAATGAGAAGACAGATACGTTGCAGAGGAAGAGGCAAGCTAAAAGCCTACAAGATCAACTAAATGAAGAAAAGATGCAAAAATTCTCAACAAAATACTAGCAAACCGAATCCAACAACACATTAAGAGGATTATACACCATGATCAAGTGGGATTTATCCCAGGGATGCAAGGATTTTTCAGTATCCACAAATCAATCAGTGTGATACACCACATCAACAAATTGAATAAAAACCATATTATCATCTCATTAGATGCAGAAAAAGCTTTTGACAAAATTCAACAGCCATTTATGATAAAAAGAAAACCTCTCTAGAAAGTGGGCATAGAGGGAACCTACCTCAACATAATAAAGGCCATATATGACAAAACCACAGCAACATAATTCTCAATGCTGAAAAACTGAAAGCATTTCCTCTAAGATCAGAAACAAGACAAAGATGTCCACCCTAACCACTATTATTCAACATAATTTTGGAAGTCCTAGCCATGAGAATCAGAGAAGAAAAAGAAATAAAAGGAATCCAAATTGGAAAAGAAGAAGTAAAACTGTCACTGTGTGCAGGTGACATGATACTACATAGAAAACACTAAAGATTCTACCAGAAAACTACTAGAGATGATCATGAATTTGGTAAAGTTGCATGATACAAAATTAATACACAGAAATCTGTTGCATATCTATACACTAACAATGAGAGATCAGAAAAAGAAGTCAAGTAAACAATCCCATTTATCATCACATCAAAAAGAATAAAATACCTAGGAATAAACCTACCTAAGGAGGCAAAATAGCTGTACTCCGAAAACTATAAGATACTGATGAAAGAAATAAAAGATGACACAAATGAATGGAGAGATATACAATGTTCTTGGATTGGAAGCATCAATATTGTCAAAATGACAATAATACCCAAGGAAATCTACAGATTCAATGCAATCCCTATCAAATTACCAATGACATTTTTCACAGAACTAGAACAAAAAATTTTACAATTTGTATGGAAACACAACAGACTGAAAATAGCCAAAGTAATCCTGGGAAAGAGAAACGGTGCTGGAGGAATCACACTATACTACACACTATACTACAAAGCTACAGTATACTACACTATACTATACTATACTACACAACAAAGCTACAGTAATCAAAACAGTATGGTACTGGCACAAAGACAGACTTATACATCAATGGACCAGAATAGAAAGCCCAGAAATAAATCCACACACCTATGGTCAATTAATCTATGACAAAGGAGGCAAATATACAATGGAGAAAAGACAGTCTCTTCAATAAATGATGCTGGGAATACTGAACAGCTACATGTAAAAGAATGAAACTAGAACAGTCTCTAACACCATACACAAACATAATCCCCAAATAATTAAAGACTTAAATGTAAGACCAAATACTATGAAACTCTTAGATGTAAACATAGGCAGAACACTCTCTGACATACGTTGCAGCAGTATCTCTTTGGATATGTCTCCCAGAAAGTCAAAACAAAAATGAATGGAACCTAACTGAACTTAAAAGCTTTTCCACAGCAAAGGAAACCACAAACAAAATGAAGAGACAACCCACAGAATGGGAGAAAACATTTGCAAATGAAGCAACCAATAAGGGATTAATCTCTGAAATATACAAATATCTCATGCAGCTCAATATCAAAAAAACAAACAACTCAATCAAAAAAATGGGCAGAAGATCTAAATAGACATTTCTCCAAAGGAGACATACAGATGGTCAAAAGGCACATGAAAAGATGTTCAACGTTGCTCATTATTAGAGAAATGAAAATCAAAACTACAATGAGGTATCACCTCACACTGGTCAGAATGGCCATCATCAAAGTCTACAAACAATAAATGCTGGAGAGGGTGAGGAGAAAAGGGAACCCTCCTGCACTGTTGGTGGAAATGTAAACTGATACAACCACTATGGAGAACAGTATGGAGGTTCCTTAAGAAACTAAAAATAGAGCTACCATATGATCCAGCAATCCCACTCCTGGGCATATATCTGGAGAAAACTAATTTGAAAAGATACATGCACCCCAATGTTAACTGCAGCACTATTTACAATAGCCAAGACATGGAAGCAACCTAGATGTCTTTTGACAGAGGAATGGATAAAGATGAAGTGGTATATATACACAGTGGAATATTACTCAGCCATAAAAATGAGTGAAATATTGCTTTTGCAGCAACATGGATGGACATGGATATTATCATACTAAGTGAAGTAAGTCAGACAAAGACAAATATCATATGATATCACTAACATGTGGAAACTAAACATGACACAAAAAAACTTATTTACAAAACAGAAACAGACTCACAGACTTAGAAAACAAACTTATGGTTACCAAAGGGGAAAGGTGCAGGGGGAAGGGATAAATTAGGAGGGATAAATTAACGTATACCCAACATAAATTAGGTTGGGATTAACATATACACACTACTATATATAAAATAGATAATCAACAATGACCTAGTGTATAGCACAGGGAACTCTACTCAATATTCTGTAATAACCTATAATGGAAAAGAATCTGAAAAAATAATGGATATATGTATATGTATAACTGAATCACTTTGCTGTACACCTGAAACACAACACTGTAAACCAGCTATACCCCAATATAAAATAAAAATTAAATTAAAAACTATTACAGTACGTGTTTACATTGAGATTATGAAAATACTATAACCTATTAGAAATTGTGGGGTGTGAGAATGTTCTTAAGAACTGTCCAGGGGGAAAAAGAAAAGAATTGCCCAGGGACTGAGCTACAGCTCTCAGGAAAAAATCAAGGGAAAACTTCAGAATTTGGGATTAACAGATACACACTATATATAAAATAGATAATAAACAAGGGCCTACTGTTTGTAGCACAGAGAACTGTATTCAATATCTTATAATAGCCTATAATGGAAAAGAATATGAAAAAATATATATATGTATATATATGTATAAGTGAATCACTTTGCTGTACACCTGAAACATTATAAATCAACTATATTTCAATTTCAAAAATTCTTATAGAAAAATAAAATTTAAAAAAAAATGAAGGGCAAAATCTTCCAGGCAGATGATAAAAAAGGAAGGACCTGAAGGACCTAAGGAAGGAGAGAGATTTTCACCATTAAGAAACTCAAAGGTGACTAGTGTCACTAGAAACTCAAAGATTGAGGGGAAAAATTGTCCCAAGAAGAA
Organism: Balaenoptera ricei; assembly: GCF_028023285.1. NCBI lineage: Eukaryota > Metazoa > Chordata > Mammalia > Artiodactyla > Balaenopteridae > Balaenoptera > Balaenoptera ricei. Next base: position 12,002,575 of record NC_082643.1, read on the forward strand.
ATTAGGGAGGTACGTAGGCTAGATAATTCAGGGTCATGTAGATCATTACAAAATTTATATCTTCTTGAAATTCAATAGGAAGTTATTTAAGGAAAATAAGGAAGCTAGTGGCATGATTAGATTTGCATTTTAAAAAAAAAAAGGATTACTATAACTTTCTCTAGTATGTGTGTGAAAGTATGGAAAAATGGATGCCATAACCCTAGAAGGAGGTAATGGTGTCTTGAATTAGAGGGATGGTGGTGGTCAGAAGTGAGGAGAGGGAGATTGGTACAAGATGGTGGAGTAGAAGGACGTGTGTTCACTCCCTCCTGTGAGAACACCAGAATCACAACTAACTGCTGAACAGTCATCAACAAGAAGACACTGGAACACACCAAAAAAGATACCCCACATCCAAAGACAAAGGAGAAGCCGCAATGAGATGGTAGGAGGGGCGCAATCACAATAAAATCAAATTCCATAACCGCTGGGTGGGTGACTCACAAACTGGAGAACAATTATACCACAGAAGTCCACCCATTGGAGTGAAGGTTCTGAGCCCCACGGCAGGCTTCCCAACCTGGGGGTCCAGCAATGGGAGGAGGAATTCCCAGAAAATCAGACTTTGGAGGCTAGCTGGATTTGATTGCAGGACTTCAACAGGACTGGGGGAAACAGAGACTCCACTCTTGGAGGGCACACACAAAGTAGTGTGCGCATCGGGACCCAGGGTGAAGGAGCAATTACCCCATAGGAGACTGAACCAGACCTACCTGCCAGTGTTGGAGGGTCTCCTGCAGAGGTGGGGGGTGGCTGTGGCTCACCATGGGGACAAGGACACTGGCAGCAGAAGTTCTGGGAAGTACTCCTTGGTGTGAGCCCTCCCGGAGTCCGCCATTAGCCCCACCAAAGAGCCTGTAGGCTCCAGTGCTGAGTTACCTCAGGCCAAACAACCAACAGGGAGGGAAGTCAGCACCACCCATCAACATTCAAGTGGATTAAAGTTTTACTGAGCTCTGCCCACCAGAGCAACACCCAGTTATACTCACCACCAGTCCCTCCCATCAGGAAACTTGCACAAGCCTCTAAGACAGCCTCATCCACCAGAGGGCAGACAGCAGAAGCAAGAAGAGCTACAGTCCTGCAGCCAGTCGAATGAAAACCACAGTCACAGAAAGCCAGACAAAATGAAAAGGCAGAGGACTATGTTCCAGATGAAGGAACAAGATAAAACCCCAGAAAAACAACTAGATGAAGTGGAGATAGGCAACCTCCCTGAAAAAGAATTCAGAATAATGATAGTGAAGATGATCCAAGACCCTGGAAAAAGAATGGAGGCAAAGATCGAGAAGATGCAAGAAATGTGTAACAAAGACCTAGAAGAATTAAAGAACAAACACCTAGAAAAACTAAAGAACAAACAAACGGAGATGAACAATACAATAACTGAAATGAAAAATACACTAGAAGGAATAAATAGAAGAATAACTGAGGCAGAAGAACGGATAAGTGACCTGGAAGACAGAATGGTGGAATTCACTGCCATGGAACAGAATAAAGAAAAAAGAATGAAAAGAAATTAAGACAGCTTAAGAGACCTCATTAAAAACACAACATTAAACACACCAACATTTGCATTATAGGGGTCCCAGAAGGAGAAGAGAGAGAGAAGGCCCTGAGAAAATATTTGAAGAGATTATCCCTAACATGGGAAAGGAAATAGCCACCCAAATCCAGGAAGTGCAGAGTCCCAAGTCTCCAGGATAAACCCAAGGAAAAACATGCCAAGACACAGAGCAATCAAACTGACAAAATTAAAGACAAAGAAAACTTATTAAAAGCATCAAGGGAAAAATGACAAATAACATACAAGGGAACTCCCATAAGGTTAACAGCCGATTTCTCAGCAGAAACTCTGCAAGCCAGAAGGGAGTGGCAAGATATATTTAAAGTGATGAAAGGGAAGAACCTACAACCAAGATTACTCTACCTGGCAAGGATCTCATTCAGATTCGAAAGAGAAATCAAAAGCTTTACAGACAAGCAAAAGCTAAGAGAATTCAGCACCACCAAACCAGCTCTGCAACAAATGCTAAAGGAACTTCTCTATGTGGGAAACACAAGAGAAGAAAAGGACCTACAAAAACAAACCCAAAACAATTAAGAAAATGGTCATAGGAACATACATGTCAATAATTAGCTTAAATGTGAATGGATTAAATGCTTCAACCAAAAAACAGAGGCTTGCTGAATGGATACAAAAAAAACACCCATATAAATGCTGTCTACAAGAGACCCACTTCAGACCTAGGGACACATACAGACTGAAAGTGAGAGGATGGAAAAAGATATTCCATGCAAATGGAAATCAAAAGAAAGCTGGAGTAGCAATACTCATATCAGATAAAATAGACTTGAAAATAAAGAATGTTACAAGGGACAAGGAAGGCCACTACATAATGATCAAGGGATCAATCCAAGAAGAAGATATAACAATTATAAATATATATGCACCATACATAGGAGCACCTCAATACATAAGACAACTGCTAACAGCTATAAAAGAGGAACTTGACAGTAACACAGTAATAGTGGGGGACTTTAACACCTCACTTGCGCCAATGGACAGATCATCCAAAATGAAAATAACTAAGGAAATAGAAGCTTTAAATGACACAATAGACCAGATAGATTTAATTGATATTGATAGGACATTCCATCCAAAAACAGCAGATCACATTTTCTTCTCAAGTGTACATGGAACATTCTCCAGGATAAATCACATCTTGGGTCAAAAATCAAGCCTTGGTAAATATAAGAAAATTGAAATCATATCAAGCATCTTTTCTGACCACAACGTTATGAGATTAGAAATAAATTACAGGGAGAAGTGAGCAGAATGATGGTAGAATCACTGTGAAATAGTGATGGACTGAATGCTAGTCAGTGAGGAAGAGGAAAGTATCAAGGACAATTTCAAATTTTCTGTATGGTCTCCATTCATTTGTTTGTTCAACAAATATTACTGAAATTGTTAACATAGTTGAAAACTAGAATGATGCAAATATAATGAGTTCAGTTAAGAAAAAATATGATTGAGATACCTGTCATATAGTCATGGAGGTAGATGTATGAATGAAACTCTGAAAAGAAGTTTAGATTGAAATATATGTTTAATGTTTGTTCACATAATGATAGTAAGTAAAGTAATGGGACTGGATGAGATCACTTAGGGATAGTGAAATGTATCTGGACCAGGTCTTGAAATCCAAACATTTAGTTAGAAATGTGTTCAGCTGAGGAGATTAATTAATAGTGACCAGAGATGCAGGAGAAGCAGCAGGAACATGCGTCACAATTACCAAAAGATGATGGAATTCAAGATGAGAGGGATTAATCTACTGAATTTTACTTAATACTAAAAATAAAAATGTAAACTGGTAAGTATCCATTTAACTTAATAAATTAGAGGTCTTCAGGAGGAGCAAAGGCCCAACTGGAGTGTGTTTGTGAATAAGCGGGAAGTGAGAAATTGAAGCAACCAAAGTAAACAATTCTTTGGAAGGCTGTTTCACTCTTAGAAATCATGTTTTGTTTTGTTTTTTTTTAATTAATTAATTAATTAAGTTTTGCCGGTGTTGGGTCTTCGTTTCTGTGCGAGGGCTTTCTCTAGTTGAGGCAAGCGGGGGCCACTCTTCATCGTGGTGCGCAGGCCTTTCACTATCGCGGCCTCTCTTGTTGCAGAGCACAGGCTCCAGACGCGTAGGCTCAGTAGTTGTGGCTCACGGGCCTAGTTGCTCCGCGGCATGTGGGATCTTCCCAGACCAGGGCTCGAACCCGTGTCCCCTGCATTGGCAGGCAGATTCTCAACCACTGTGCCACCAGGGAAGCCCCCCATGCTCTTTTAATATTTATTTTTCACTAAGTCTCTTCTTGACCTGAGACACTTTCATATTATCATTTTAATGTCTTACTTAATCTTACCTTTTATTTTAATTACTAGGTTAGTCCCTTAAGCAAAAGGAAGTGCCTAAGCATAGGATTGTATCTTTGATTTCTTTAAATCTCCTGTTGCATTTGTATTGTGTGGACTCTCCATAAGAGTGAATGGATAAATGAATGAAAAACTAAATAGTGAAGACAGAAAGAAACAGAGAATGAGAAATACTAACAATGCTGGTATGGAAGATGCATTCATATTTTAGAACTAGTTTTAGATTGTAACATTTCTGAGGCCTCCCCATAGTGAATGTAGGGAACTGCTTGGGGTATTGAATATTGAAGAGATTTCTTGAAGAACTCATTTGCTACCTATGATGCTGTCTGCCAATCTGTCCTGATGTGGAACCACCATTCCTGTGGTCAAGATATGGATTCACTGCAGCCTTATAATTCTAACATCTGGACCTTCCAACATAGCCTCTATTGAAATGCAGGACATCACCTCTATAACCAGGAAAGAGTTATTCTTTCTACCTCTAGATGACTATAACCTGAGGAATGAAGATAGATCCACCCTAAGCCAACATCTGGTTACTATGTCTCCTCTTTTAACCAAAATTACTGTCACAGAACACAATTTACAAAGGTCACTGTATACATATGCAATCTCTATCATCACATGGTTACCCCTTGGCCTTCATTTCCCCTATTTCAGCACAAAATACCTTTCCTTGTACTACTCTAAGATTTTTTCTATTTATCCATCTTTTTTATCCCACAGACTTAACAGATATATCTCTATCTACATATCCACAGTTCATGAGTGTGGTTGAAATATAGCATAATGGCTGAAACATATAATTAAATATTTGAATATGAATCCTTTTGACCTTGTTTTTCTTACATCAAATGCATATCTTGTATCTATGCATTAAAATGAAATTTGATGGGCTCTGCATGGAAATATTGAACAATGCTTTGGGAAATCTGGAATTGGTTGTTGACTGCCACTAACAATTTTTATAATCTTGGGTGAGTCACTTATCAACCCTAGCCACTGTTTCTTTATAAAAATCAAGGGATTAAACCACATTAACTTTACAGTCTCTACTGCTTCTTGAACTGTTATTATTAAATCAAAATGAAAATATTCATATTTTCAATGGGCAACAGGTTGTGATATTTGAAATTAATAAAATCACAAAAATGACATTAATAAAATGAAAATAGTTGACAATAATTTTTTAGATCATAGCAATCTGTATGCTTCATCTCACATTACATTTTGTGCTTTGTTGATTTTTTTTCTATTTAAAAATCAATTTTATATCCTTTTAAGGATGACTAACTTTAAAGCTGGTGTCCCATCTGTTTTCTCTTTGTTAGCAGACTTTTTGAGGCTACTCTGAGTTCATAAGGAAAGTTATTTTCTTTGATAAAGCAGTTTTTCAAAGAGAAAAAAAAATAACCTTAGACTTTCTTTTTTGCACTCGATAGTAAGTGTTTCTAAAACCCATAAACTCATCTTAAGTAAGAAAATAAAGGTTGGTTATTTGAAAAATTGCTGTTATTAAACAAACCTCTTATCTCCAAGGCTCAACTCTTTACACAGTGAAAGAATGTATTTTTGAAATTCCATGCTTCTTTTAAAAATTGTATCTAACTTGTAGGTAATGATATCCTGACCATAACTTTCCATACCAGAATTCATTTCCTGCTGTGTCTCACCCTTTATTTATACTATATGAAAGCATTTCAGAAAATCATATGGTATATGAAAATGAATATTATTTCATCACAAATCCCAAACCACTCTGCATACTTTGTATTTCCATACATGCTTGTAATATTATTTTGATGTCATAAATTCTTTGAAGGACTTTTAAATAGTATTATGTCACCAAAGCATCAAGCATAAAAGGCAAGTTTTGTTATTTATCATATTACTATCCCATACATGCCCCCTGAATTTTCTTAAGTGATGTTTGATCTACCTTAAATTTTGCATGTTTCTGAAGGAAAATATAGCCAAAGCTAATACAAAATGGCTAGTAACCTAAAAATCACATTTGAAGTGCATCTTGAATATATAATTTTTAATCTGGGTATAACTAAACTTTTTAAATTCAAATAATGAAAGAATATCGTGAAAAATGAACCAGTGAATCCAGGGAGACATTTCAAGTGATTTGGCATCCTTGGGCCAATAGTTCTTTCACTCTGACTACCTTGATGCTTATTCTGGTTGCGGCCAGAGAGGGCAGTAGGAGTGAGGTATTCTATTTGTCTATATCCTGTCTCCCTTTTTTTCAACATCATTCTTATCTACTTACATAGTATCCACACCTTCTGGATACCTCCATTTCCAATTATTTCAAACCCTTTTCTTCAGGGATAATCTGATAACCTAATTCATACAAAGGTTTAAATGACTAATAACTTATAATATTATACTTCAAGTTATCTGGAAACAATTTCTACGTGAAGTTTGAGTATATTTTATATAATGAATGAAATTCAGAATTAATAAGTGGAGAACATTTAATAAACCTAGAGGAACTGGCACACAGATTTTAGTATCAATGAAACAATTAGGGAAGGGTACTTATTTAATTTTTTGACAGATAAAGAGATATTATAGTATATATGACTTGGAGTTCAAAGGCCTTATATTAGTACCTGAGTCCTCTTGAGTAAGCCAGTTATTACTAAGAGCCTCAGTTTTCCATCTGTAAAATGGGAGTAAGGCATTTGAAACCAGTATTAATGTACATTTACAAGGATAAATTAGGATATTTTATGTAAAAGCAATCTAACATTTAAAGTATATGACAGATGAGATGCTATAATTGTATTTGTTGTTTGTAGTATCCCCCAAATTATACTATATATTTAATTATGTATTGCCTTTATTCAGTGAGTCAGACTTATTCCTAAAAATAACTTGCCTTACTGATATAAAACAACAAATGAGCAATGTAAAATTGCTGTATTTTTATTTTACTTCTTTCTCAAGTTATCTTGTAGTTTAGGTAATAATGTCTTACGTTTAGCAGTCTCCCAACAGAGCTTATGGGATAAAATTTCTCATAAGATAGAATCATTTAAGCAAGGAGTTTAGGACTCACATTATTTAATCAATATGATTATAATATATTACATATACATATGTATGATAAGTACTAGAAAACAAGAGAAACAATAGGCTAGATTCTTAATTATATATTAATTAATTAATTAATATAAGAATCTATTAATTATATATAGATTATAATTAATATAAGAATCTATATATATATGTGTATTGTATTATATACAATACACATATATAATATATATATTATACACATATATATATGTTCATTTATTGTATACAAGCAATATTTCCATCATGTAAATCTACAGCAATTGTCTACAGAAGACATTATGTGAATAAAAATATTTTTGTGATTTTTTTTAATACTACTTTCATTCAAGAAGCACTGTACTATCTGAAGACCTAAACAGAGACATTTCTCCAAAGAAGGCATGCAGATAGCCAATAGGCACATGAAAATATGCTCATCATCACCAACTGTTAGAGAATTGCAAATCAAAACTACAATGAGGTACCACCTTACATTGGTCAGAATGGCCATCATTAAAAAGTCTACAGATAACAAATGCTGGAGAGGGTGTGGAGAAAAGGGAACCCTCCTACATTGTTGGTGGGAATGTAAATTAGTGCAGCCATTATGGAGAACAGTATGGAGGTTCCTTAAAAAACTAAAAATAGAGTTGCCATATGATCCATCAATCCCACTCCTGGACATATACCCAGACAAAACTCTAATTCGAAAAGATACTTGCACCCCTATATTCATAGCAGCACTACTTACAATAGCCAAGACACGGAAACAACCTAAATGTCCATCGACAGATGAATGGATAAAGAAGATGTGGTATATATACACAATGGAATACTACACTCAGTCATAAAAAAGAATGAAATAATGCCATTTGCAGCAACATGGATGGACCTAGAGATTTTCATAATACTCAAAGTAAGTCAGAAAGAGAAAGACAAATACCATATGATAAAGACAAATACCATATGATATCATTTATGTGTGGAATCTAAAATATGACACAAATGAACATATCTACAGAACAGAAACAGATTCACAGATGTAGAGAACAGACTTGTGGTTGCCCAGGGGGAGGGAGATGGGGGCGGGAAGGATTGGGAGTTTGGGATTAGCAGATGCAAACAATTATATATAGGATGGATTTAATCAACAAGGTTCTAATATATAGCACAGGGAACTATATTCAATATCCTGTGATAAACCATAATGGAAAAGAATATGAAAAAGAATATATATATATATAACGATCACTTTGCTGTACAGCAGAAATTAACACAACATTGTAAATCGACTATACTTCAATAAAATTTTAAATAAAAGAAACACCGTACCATCTAATACGTGCTAGATATTGGGCATGTGCCTGTCTAGACAAGAGACGCATTTTTCATGTTGTTGTGGTTAAACCACAGTAATTGCCCATTATTTTGCATTCCTATGCAAACACATAAAAACTATTCCCTACTCCTTTCACTTAGACATATAAAATTAGCTTAAACACTCACTTATTCTTTTTATTTAGAAATCACACTTTTTTGGAATATCAGTTGTGCAGAATTATACTTTCTTAGGTTTCTTCTGAATTGAAACAGTGATTATAAGCAGTGATTGTCTGAAATTCTCATTTAAATAAACTTTTTACTGAAAAGAATCGTTCACACTGAGTGGGTTACAGCACACACACACGTATTAGTTCTACAGACAACTCATTATTGTTCCTCAGAATTTTGTTCTTTCTAAACAGAACAGTCCTACTGGCTTGTGGGAAAACAGTTGCATGCTTTCACTTTTCTCATGAGAGGTAGATGCCTTGGCCTTCCTCTCTTGGGAACTCAGCCTTTAGCTGACCTTACTAACAATCAACCTTGCTTATCTGGTACATGTCTTCTAACCCCGGTTGAATCCTAAATGCCCACCAGGAGGATTTAGTATCCCCTAAAGAATTTAGGAGTGAGGTTGAGCCAGAAGAAGTAATTTAACTCCAGACAATTTCCTCTTGGTAATTTGTGCTATTTGAAAAATATAGGTCTTGTCTGCCAGAACCTTTGAATGTTTCTTTTTGGTTATTACTTCAACTTATTACAAGGCTTCCTGCTTGCAAAGCAGTAACTGCTTCCCTGTACAATCTCTCTGCGGTAGAGTGTTTCTAGACCTTTAAAAAAAACTCTTCTTTATCACTGAAAACAGATTGCACATCTAAGGATACAAACATATGCAACAACATGCCAACCCTTCTGTAGAGAAATGTCCTGTATTTATAACTGCTTTAGAAATCCTATTCCTCAGTGATGACAGGAAAAGGACAGTTGTTTTTAATAAATATGGTTTGAGTTTATACTGACACTTCAGGAAAAGGACAGTTGTTTTTAATAAATATCGTTTGAGTTTATTGGCAAAGAGAGACATTTCAGGTCTCCCGGTTTACTTCACACCAATATATTATGTAGTGAAAAATCAAAAGGGGCATTTGCTTTTTAAGTAGTTCATGACACTCCATTAACATTCCTCCATGTGTAGAAAAAGTTATTTTTTAAGACAAGAAATCTTTGGATTTTATGCGCTATACTGTATGTGTTTTTTATTGCTGTTGTTGGGCAAGATTTATGTTTATAAATGCTTTCAATGTTTATTAGGAAATTGCATTGGGTTAGTAAATGAGCTAATATTTTAAATAATAATAATAATGGTAAGGGTCTAGAAGAGTGTCTGGCATATAATAAGGATTATATGTGTTTGTAAAATAAAATAAAAATTATAAAAGCTTAATTTCACTCTCCTAGTGGCTGTAAATGATTTTTTTTAAAAGGATAGCAGTTTATGTATATGGCTTTTTTTTTTTTTTTTTTTTTGACAGATCCTGCATTGGTCACTTTTATATGTTTGATTTAGGGAAGCATTATGGCTTAGGCCAGTAATTCTCAACTGGGGGCAATTTTGCCCTCCCGGAGACATTTGGAAATGTCTGAAGACATTTCTGTTTGTCACAACTGGGTGCAGGTGCTACTGGCATCTATAAGTAGAGGCAAAGGATGCTCATAAGCATCCTGCAATTCACTGGGCAGCCCTCTACAGCAAAAAAATTATATAATCCCAAATGTAAATAGTGCTGAGACTGAGAAACCCTTGGCTTAGAGCTTGAGCTCCAATTCACGTTATGCTATCCACTAAATCCTGGAATCCTGGTAAGCACTTAAGTGTAAGGGTTTCAGTTTCTTCATCATAAATGGGTATAATAAAATACTCTAATAGGGATTGAAAGTTATTAATACATGAAACATTGCACATATCTTGGTGCATTGTAAGGTCACTAAATCTTAGCTATTATTATAAATAAAATCTGAGATAAAGTGATTTATCTGCTTTCCGGTCATTTTTTCTAAATCTAAAATTATACAATATATGCTCTCTTGAGTTTAGTATATTTAAGAATTCTTTCCCACCCTAGATCTTCTCACTGTCAGGCATCAGACAGACAACTAGGTCTTGAAAGCACTTATCACCACTTTATGGCATTTTTGTTGTTGTACATTCATTTTGTTGTGTTTTGTCCAAGATTCAAGGCTTACTTAGAATTTTATAAAGACAAATAAAACTTTCTCAAGGATCTAAATCCTACTATTGTCTTTTCCTTAGCTTAATTTTAAATCACTACATACAACTCAATTTTCCAATAGGCTCAGGGTTAAGTCAACTACGGACTTCATTAAAACTACATTAAAAACTAGTGTGATGGAGTTTTACCAAAAAAATGATTTTTATGTCTCCTTCAACAGTAGAATCCATAGATAGTAGCACAGCATTTGTTTGGAACACTATAGAACCCATCCTCTGAAAGTAGGAAAAGAGAAGTTCCTTTAAGGCATGTGCTTCAACGGGAAGAGGACTATGTACAGAATAGTTCCTTTTAATTCTTTTCTAAAATGTGCCACAATGCTAATTTATCATTTATTTAAGAGAATTTATAAATATTATTAGAGAAAGAATATTAAAGAAATCTTTATGTCAGTCTCCAGGGCTAACTAGATAGAAAGAAAATAATAGTGAAGATCAAGGTTAGATTGAAGACACAATGGGGAAACTCAATATACACCATTGAAGGTGTTGAAAAAGTATTCCAGTTTGTATTTTAGAAGCAAATTTGGGATAAAAAAGGATTTATATAGGCAAAAGTTTAGAAGCAATACAATCTATGTTATACTGGCATTAAATGACAACCAATTTAATGCAATTATTCTGTACACTTATAGTAATGAAAATGGAAATAATTACATTTAAGACATTTACAGATTTTAATATTTTACTCAGTGAGCAATAATATTGTACATGCCTTTATTCAAAGCACTGTTCATATATGTAATAGTATTTTACATACTATTTTAAGTATTTTAAATAGTATTTTAAGTACATAGAGATGGCTTCTTGATATCACTGTATTAAAAGTTTCTATTATTCTGCCTGTAGATTTATGTATTGATATATTTTAATAATTAAATTAATATATTACTATAGACTTTCTTCTGTGATTTATTCTACTGCCTCAACTCCCGCCTTCATCATTTATTTTCTGCACTAATGAATTGACCCATTCAATTAATGTGCAGGTTACAAGGTCAAATGGGTGTCAGTCATTTGTTATGTCTATATTTTAAGTAATATGTTGCTACTACTACTAGAGCACCAAAATTTATTCTTTTTATAAATTAGAGAAGATACTGATAATTCTCTTTGTATTTCTGAATCCAAAATGTTTGCATAAATGGAAGATAAAAGAGTTGAGTTAAAGATATTTTAATGGGAGTATTTTCATAACCCTTGTTTTGTCCAAAGAAGTGTCTCTATATGTCATGTTGACACATGGGGAAAAGAGAGATTAAGAAGTGCTGCTCTACAAAAACTCCCTTTTAATTCATTTTCTACAGTATTGACATAAAGTACTGAAAGAGGTATTTTTCAGTTGCTTTGATAGCTAATGCTTTAGATATAATGTCATATTGCTTTGGTGGCTATGAAAGGTTATTTCCTCCAGGTATATTTTATAGTTACATATATGTCTTGCTTTTTATTAGGGAAGGATAACTAAAGGGGAGTTGAAGCTTCAAAAACATCCCTGTAAAGTTGACATTCCCCACTGCTTTCAAGAATGAAAGCAAAATATACATGTCCAGTGCTTGGTAGTTTAAGATCCAGGTAGGGAGAGGAACCAAGATGGTGGAGTAGAAGGATGTGCTCTCACTCCCTCTTACGAGAACACCAGAATCACAACTAGCTGCTGGACAATCATCGACAGGAAGACACTGGAACTCACCAAAAAAGATACACCACATCCAAAGACAAAGGAGAAGCCACAATGAGACGGTAGGAGGGGCGCAATCACAGTAAAATCAAATCCCATAACTGCTGGGTGGGTGACTCACAGACTGGAGAACACTTATACCACAGAAGTCCACCCACTGGAGTGAAGGTTCTGAGCCCCACGGCAGGCTTCCCAACCTGGGGGTCTGGCAACAGGAGGAGGAATTCCTAGAGAATCAGACATTGAAGCATAGTGGAAATTGATTGCAGGACTTCGACAGGACTGGGGGAAACAGAGACTCCATGCTTGGAGGGCACACACACAAAGTAGTGTGCGCATCGGGACACAGGGGAAGGAGCAGTGACCCCAGGAGAGACTGAACCAGACCTACCCGCTAGTGTTGGAGGGTCTCCTGCAGAGGTGGGGTGGGGGGGGGGCTGTGGCTCACCGTAGGGACAAGGACACTGGCAGCAGAAGTTCTGGGAAGTATTCCTTGGCGTGAGCCCTCCCAGAGTCTGTCATTAGCCCCACCAAAGAGCCCAGGTAGGCTCCAGTGTTGGGTTTCCTCAGGCTAAACAACCAACAGAGAGGGAACCCAGCTCCACCCATCAACATTCAAGTGGATTAAAGTTTTACTGAGCTCTGCCCAACAGAGCAACAGTCAGCTCTACCCACCACCAGTCCCTCCCATCAAGCCTCTTAGATAGCTCATCCACCAGAGGGCAGACAGCAGAAGCAAGAAGAACTACAATCCTGCAGCCTGTGGAACAAAAACCACATTCACAGACAGACAGACAAGATGAAAAGGCAGAGGGCTATGTAACAGATGAAGGAACAAGATAAAACCCCAGAAAAACAATGTAATGAAGTGGAGATAGGCAACCTTCCAGAAAAAGAATTCAGAATAATGATAGTGAAGATGATCCAGGACCTCGGAAAAATAATGGAGGCAAAGATCGAGAAGATGCAAGAAATGTTTAACAAAGACCTAGAAGAATTAAAGAACAAACAAACAGAGATGAACAATACAATAACTGAAATAAAAAATACACTAGAAGGAATCCATAGCAGAATAACTGAGGCAGAAGAACGGATAAGTGATCTGGAAGACAGAATGGTGGAATTCACTGCTGCAGAACAGAATAAAGAAAAAAGAAGGAAAAGAAATTAAGACAGCCTATGAGACTTCTGGCACAACATTAAACACAACCACATTCACATTATAGGGGTCCCAGAAGGAGAAGAGAGAGAGAAAGGACCAGGGAAAATATTTGAAGAGATTATAGTTGAAAACTTCCCTAACATGGGAAAGGAAATAGCCACCCAAGTCCAGGAAGCGCAGAGAGCCCCATACAGGATAAACCCAAGGAGAAACATGCCAAGACACATAGTAATCAAATTTGCAAAAAGTAAAGAAAAAGAAAAATTATTGAAAGCAGCAAGGGAAAAATGAAAAATAATATATAAGGGAACTCCCATAAGGTTAACAGCTGATTTCTCAGCAGAAGCTCTACAAGCCAGAAGGGAGTGGCATGATAAACTTAAAGTGATAAAAGGGAAGAACCTACAACCAAGATTACTCTACCCAGCAAGGATCTCATTCAGATTTGATGGAGAAATCAAAAGCTTTACAGAGAAGCAAAAGCTAAGAGAGGGGCTTCCCTGGTGGTGCAGTGGTTGAGAATCTGCCTGCTAATGCAGGGGACACGGGTTCGAGCCCTGGTCTGGGAGGATCCCACATGCCGCAGAGCAACTGGGCCCATGAGCCACAACTACTGAGCCTGCATGTCTGGAGCCTGTGCCCCGCAATGGGAGGGGCCGCGATAGTGAAAGGCCCACGCACCGCGATGAAGAGCGGCCCCCGCACCACGATGAAGAGTGGCCCCCACTTGCCGCAACTGGAGAAAGCCCTCACACGAAAACTAAGAGACCCAACACAGTCATAAAAAAATAAATAAAATAAATAAAATAAATAAAGTAAAAAAAAAAAAAAAAAAACAAAAACCTCTCCCTCCACCTTCCCCCAGCTCATCTTTAAAAAAAAAAAAAAAAAAAAAAAAAAGCTAAGAGAATTCAGCACCACCAAACCAGCTCTACAACAAATGCTAAAGGAAATTCTCTAAGTGGGAAACACAAGAGAAGGAAAGGACCTACAAAAACAAACCCAAAACAATTAAGAAAATAGTCATAGGAACATAAATATCGATAATTACCTTAAACGTGAATGGATTAAATGCTCCAACCAAAAGACACAGGCTTGCTGAATGGATACAAAAACAAGACCCATCTATATGCTGTCTACAAGAGACCCACTTCAGACCTAGGGACACATACAGACTGAAAGTGAGGGGATGGAAAAAGATATTCCATGCAAATGGAAATCAAAAGAAAGCTGGAGTAGCTATACTCATATCAGATAAAATAGACTTGAAAATAAAGAATGTTACAAGAGACAAGGAAGGACACTACATAATGATGAAGGGATCAATCTAAGAAGAAGATATAACAATTATAAATATATATGCAACCAACATAGGAGCACCTCAATACATAAGGCAACTGCTAACAGCTATAAAAGAGGAAATCGACAGTAACATAGTAATAGTGGGGGACTTTAACACCTCACTTACGCCAATGGACAGATCATCCAAAATGAAAATAAATAAGGAAACAGAAGCTTTAAATGACACAATAGACCAGATAGATTTAATTGATATTTATAGGGCATTCCATCCAAAAACAGCAGATTACACTTTCTTCTCAAGTGCGCACGGAACATTCTCCAGGATAGATCACATCTTGGGTCACAAATCAAGCCTCAGTAAATTTAAGAAAATTGAAATCATATCAAGCATCTTTTTTGACCACAAGGCTATGAGATTAGAAATGAATTACAGGGAAAAAAATCATAAAAAAAACAAATACATGGAGGCTAAACACGTTTAGTATGTTACTAAATAACCAAGAGATCACTGAAGAATTCGAAGAGGAAATCAAAAAATACCTAGAGACAAATGACAATGAAAACACGATGATCCAAAACCTATGGGATACAGCAAAAGCAGTTCTAAGAGGGAAGTTTATAGCTATACAAGCCTACCTCAAGAAACAAGAAAAATCTCAAGTACAATCTAACCTTACACCTAAAGGAACTAGAGAAAGAAGAAAAAACAAAACCCAAAGTTAACAGAAGGAAAGAAATCATAAAGACCAGAGCAGAAATAAATCAATATTGTGAAAATAACTATACTACCCAAAGCAATCTACAGGTTCAATGCAATCACTATCAAATTACCAATGGCATTTTTTACAGAACTAGAACAAAAAATCTTAAAATTTGTATGGAGACACAAAAGACCCCGAATAGCCAAAGCAGTCTTGAGGCAAAAAAACGGAGCTGGAGGAATCAGACTCCCTGACTTCAGACTATACTACAAAGCTACAGTAATCAAGACAATATGGTACTGGCACAAAAACAGAAACATAGATCAATGGAACCAGATAGAAAGCCCAGAGATCAACCCACACACCTACGGTCAACTAATCTATGACAAAGGAGGCAAAGATATACAATGGAGAAAAGACAGTCTCTTCAATAAGTGGTGCTGGGAAAACTGGGCAGCTACATGTAAAAGAATGAAATTAGAACACTCCCTAACACCATACACGAAAATAAACTCAAAATGGATTTGAAACCTAAATGTAAGACCGGACACTATAAAACTCTTAGAGGAAAACATAGGAAGAACACTCTTTGACATAAATCACAGCAAGATCTTTTTTGATCCACCTCCTAGAGTAATGGAAATAAAAACAAAAATAAACAAATGGGACCTAATGAAACTTCAAAGCTTTTGCACAGCAAAGGAAACCATAAACAAGATGAAAAGACAACCCTCAGAATGGGAGAAAATATTTGCAAACAAATCAATGGACAAAGGATTAATCTCCAAAATATATAAACAGCTCATGCAGCTCAATATTAAAGAAACAAACAACCTAATCCAAAAATGGGCAGAAGACCTAAATAGACATTTCTCCAAAGAAGACATAGAGGTGGCCAAGAAGCACATGAAAAGATGCACAACATCACTAATTATTAGAGAAATGCAAGTCAAAACTACAATGAGGTATCACCTCACACCAGTTAGAATGGGCATCATCAGAAAATCTACAAACAACAAATGCTGGAGAGGGTGTGGAGAAAAGGGAACCATCTTGCACTGTTGGTGGGAATGTAAATTGATATAACCACTATGGAGAACAGTATAGAGGTTCCTTAAAAAACTAAAAATAGAATTACCATATGATCCAGCAATCCCACTACTGGGCATATACCCAGAGAAAACCATAATTCAAAAGACACATGCACCCCAATGTTCACTGCAGCACTATTTACAATAGCCAGGTCATGGAAGCAACCTAAATGCCCATCGACAGGCGAATGGATAAAAAAGTTGTGGTACATATATACACTGGAATATTACTCAGCCATAAAAAGGAACGAAATTGAGTCATTTGTTGAGACGTGGATGGATCTAGAGACTGTCATACAGAGTGAAGTAAGTCAGAAAGAGAAAAACAAATATTGTATATTAACGCATGTATGTGGAACCTAGAAAAATGGTACAGGTGAACCGGTTTGCAGGGCAGAAGTTGAGACACAGATGTAGAGAACAAATGTATGGACACCAAGGGGGGAAAACCGTGGTGTGGTGGGGATGGTGGTGTGCTGAATTGGGCGATTGGGATTGACATGTATACACTGATGTGTATAAAATTGATGACTAATAAGTACCTGCAGTATAAAAAACCAAACAAAAAAAAAACAACTAATACTAAACTTTCTTTGGGTTATTTGTATGGAAATATGTTAATATAATTGTTTCAGACATTACATGAAAATTTTAAAAATCTTATATGTTCTGGTATAATGTTAGAAATCATAATTCTAGTTATTACTTTAAAATATGTATCTCAGAAATAACTAAATTTCCTTGTCAATTGCATTATTATGAACTTTCATCAAATCTTTAACCATGGTCATTTTTAAGTCTTTTGTTATTTACAGACAGTTCTGGGTGTACTCTGATGCTTTTGCAAATATGTTCCTATAAAAGGGTTTCATCTTCAAGGAATTCATAGAAAGACTCTGACAAGTACCAGTTTCTGGTAACTGTACTGCTGAACTGAATGAATAAGCATTTTCAGAACTCTAATGGAAAACTGATGAATTCATAAAAGTGCTAACAAAAGATCAAGATGAAAAAAAAATTAATTACATGGGACTGAGTCAAGTGATGAGGATAATTATAATTTTTGTGACTTTCTGTTTGAATTAAAAAAAATAAAATTCCCACAAGGACTCAGAGGCAAAACATATACAAATCAATTTTCACTGCAAAGTAAAGGAGCTGTTACAGTGGAGGATTACTGGACTGGATGTCAATATTATGACATAGTATGAGTGTGTTTCGTGTTTGGTAGTTGCAATCATTGTTGCTTTTGTTGTGGTCATCCATTTACAATGCTTGGTGTCAGTTTATTTACCTCTTGTAAAAATAAAATTCAGTGTGTGTGTGTGAAAAAAAAAAAAGATCCAGCTAGTATATCAATCCATATAGATCAAAGTAATCAACTCATCAATGAGAGAAAAATGTCAAGAGAAAGAACATATCATGTTAGATAAGCTATATCAGTAAGGGAAAAAAACATGGTAGTGGATTCTTTTCTGGACTATATAAATATTAAGGAGCTACTGGTAAATGCCAGGTACTATTGGGAGGAGTGGATTCAGCGTTAAACAAGACAGGCAATGTCCCTGCCCTTATGAAACTTCTATTTTAGTTGGCTTGGGTGTAGAAGTAAGTATGGGTCAAAGTGTCTATTCTTGAACATAAAACATACAGTATTCTGCATTTTATGTTTTACTTACTTGATCTAGAGGCTCATTAGTAAGAAACCATAAACCTTATTCAGGAGGCATGTTTCTTCTCAGTATGAATTACCCAAGAGTTACTATTTAGCTTCTCCTGATAATTCTGGCTCACTTTAACATAATTTCATATACATCTCTTATTTAAATTCAAATTATAATGTTATTTTCAGTAATCTTTATAATTTGTTAAAATACTATTTAATATTAGCCATTTTTCTAATGTAATACCATTTTTTTCTACTAGCTATTGGAAATTGCTTCAAGTATTTCTTTTCCTTTAGGAACAATTCTAGTTGTAAAACAATACTATTTTTGGTTAAGTGGAGAACATTGCAGAAAAATATATCTTAAAATCAAATAAAATAACAAATCATGTGCTAAATTTTAATCTATATAAGAAGCTAGGAAGTTGTTGCCTGATAACATTTTTGGCAATTACCAGTATAGTTCACACACATGAAATGAAGTTCAGGAAAACATTATGAAATTCATTAATCAGTGATTGAAACATTGCTCCCCTCCTCATTAATTCTATCATGTCACCCTGCCTTAATGAAAATTGGGCTATGCACATTGGCATGATTACTGTATATATTCTCTGCATCAGATATAAGACAATTTTTAAATGTAATAAAACCCCTAAAATCAGGATAAATCTTACAATCAATGTTTTCAACCGTGTTGCAGTTGCAGTGGAGTTTACATTGCTATGTGTGGATTTTATCATAGTTTCATATTGTCCTTTCTTTGATTGAGTTATATGCAGTATTAGCACAACATGTGGTGAGTTACCAATAAGAATATTTTCAAAAAGCTTTTACTATGATTTGGTATTGTAGCAAATGTTATTTTGTATATGGAAAGCCAAGGAAAGAAAGAAAGAGTATAACTTTGATATTAATGAAAAAAAATTTGTACTTGCATTGCCTTCAATTCCATACTCTCTTCTAAATTAAAAACCAAATGCTTTATGAAATCAAAAGAAGGAATATACTCACACGTACATGAAGCTGTATCATTGAGACAAATGCAAAAAGACTATCAAACCTAAGAAAGGGAAGTGAAGACAGAAGAAATTCAAACGAGAGGCTGGTGTGACTGATGAATGGGTCACACCACTAGTAAGGAAGGAATGTGGTTTTTATTTGTTTTTAATTAGCATCATAAGTTTTGTTTGTTTTTTCTTTCTTAGTGGTATGTAAAATAATAATGTGTTTTAAAATCATTCATCTTGAATTCAATGAAATGTAGATTATATACTCCAGTGAAGAAATGAGAGGAAAAAAATTATAGGGAAGTAAAGAACTGATTTTATTATAATCTTCAGTTTTGACTGATTAATCACTAAATTTGCCATCCATTCATCTTCTACTAGGAACCCAAAGGATAGGTAATAACTGTTTGACAACTAAATTGTCTAAAAACTAACATAATTATATTAGCTTGTGGAAATTTAATTCCAGCTTTGAGAAAGACGTGGCTAGGTATATGCACTGAAAATTCCCTCTGGGGAAGTGATCTCAAGAGCTTCAGAAGGAATTAACATCAACTAGCAGCATGATGAAAAAATTATTTCCCTCTGGACCATTGCAACCAAATACAAATTGTGTGTATATATATATATATATATATATAGATGCAAAAATATATTTTTATATTTTGAATCAAAGGGATCTTTCCTAGGTTTGTCTATATAGAATTAAATATATATTTAAATGTAGACTTTTAGAACTGGAAGATAATTGAATAAATGTTAGAGTTTCTTCAAGATCTAATTTTTATCTTCTATTTTTCTCATCTCTTTCAATAGGCTCATAATGAAGCCCAGAGAAATTAACTTCTTCATCCAAGTTCACCCAGTTTGATAGCAGCACAGACAAGATTAGAGTCTTTGGCCCAAGGTTCAGTGTTCTTTCCATTATGCCAAATTATCCCATCATATATTAGGTACATAAGTAGGATAATGAGTGTAGCAGATGCTGTGGTGTGCTCCCAAGTTCTCTCCTCCCCCACCGCAATCACACACACACACACACACACACACACACATCTTCACAACTAAAGCCTTCATTTTCCCAGTTGGTAAAAAAGTTGGCAGCTGATAGCATTCAAGTAAGTTCCTTTACAAAAAAAAAAAAAAAAAGTCTATTCATTCATGGTTACACCCCCTTCCCAGATATTTGTTGAATAACTTGTTGATATGAGTATAAGGCTCCCAACCACTTGCCTAATTTGGGGACAACTCTGAGGGATCATCCCAGCTTCAGCTTTCCCTGTGTGATTATCTGCGATAGATAGTTCAATTGCATAGAGTTTAACTTCTCCCTCTGCCAGACACTGCTTTCTTCATTACCCCATGGGTGTTGACTTGAGAATACACTCTAGTAAACTTTGTTTATTGTCTCAGATATTTGTCTCAGAATCTGTTCTAGGGAACCAAACCATAAAAATAAATGTAAAATTACTCAAGTATTCTGGAGTAAATTACTTTGCTTTTTTAAGTTGAGATAGAAGTATTCAAAGTGGTTTAACTTCTAAAGGATGAAGCAAGCATCTATCAGAGAAACTTCTAGGTGTATTCACTTTATTTTATTACTATACTTACTGTTGCTCATCAAGATAACTATTCCTCAGGTATAATATTAGGCATTTTATACACAGTAGTTCATTAAGTCTTAACTATAACCCTGTATGTAGATACAGGTATGAATGTAAATCTTCCTTTCCCAGATGAGGAAATTGGAGATTTGGGAAGGGTAAGTAACTTGCCATGGTCACTTAGCTAGAAATTGTCTGATTCTGGTTGATTCTCTCACTAGACCTCAAGCTGCCTAAATGCAAGAGCTGGTTCTCTTATGAACAATACTATTTCCTATCACATAATATATCACCTTGCTCTCAGTAGAGGTCAATAAATATTTATCAAATCAGCAAAGGAACCTTTATTTGTCTGACCCCAAATCCATGCCATTAGCCCCATGTGCTATGCAATCACCCATGTATACTATGAGCCCTAGACTTAATGGTGAACATCACAAAGAACTAAAAAAAAAAAAAAAAAAAAGAAAAGTCTAAGATGTTAAAAGCAAACTATGCTGAACAAACAGGAATGGGTGATTTAAATATGCATTTTAAAAAAAAAAATAGATCATTTCATTTTGTTTCTTTTTATAGTAGATGCATATGTACCTTGTAGGATCAGATGTTATACCAGAGAACACTGAGTCTGCCTGTGGGATTGAGTCATTTGATCCCTTTCAATATGTCTTATTAAAACTGTATATTCAATTTAATGTAATATCCCAGGAGGGTTAAAATGATCGCATAAAGAAAATGATGAACATTTCCCCAAATCTAACGTTAAAGTAACAGAAATGAAGTTTCCACTCATCTCCTCAGCTTTTCTAGGCAGCATGTATATAAATAGAATAGAAAGGTTTATTATCATGATGAATTTACCAATGGCTCTTTTGTTCTGAAACAAATTTTTTTCTCAGAGTATTTTATACCCATGATGTTTCTGACATTTGGATGTGATATTAGGCACAGTGTTTGAGGATCTTTCAATAACTGATTCAACAGTTAAGTAAGCATCTTATAGAAGTAAAGTCACAAAGATGAAAAGAAAATAAAATCTCACATTTCTAAGTAGGTCCAAATAGCTAGCTTATTTCTTTTACTCCCAAGAAAGTCCCTGAAACACCTTCTGTAAGTCATACAATGCTTCTTTCATACAAACAGGTAACCAGCCTTACTATCTCTACCGCAAATCAAGGGAAGAGTTAAAATGGCAAATTAGAAGTAATGGAGACGGTCTGATATAAGTAAGCACAAATTAAAAACTAGAATGACAGCTTACTACAGACATTAAGACAATTTAAAGAAAGAAAGAAAAGACATGGTTAGCAAAACATCTCAATCTGAAGTCACTGAGTATAAAGACACTAAAGATATCCCCTAATAGAACTTAGTTTTACAGAAGATTGGGGATATTCATCTCAGTAATGATAATCTTGAAGCCTCAATTTAAGTTACAGTATGGTTCTGCATGTACTTTATTTTAGAAGAATGTGATACATTTTAGAAATATTCCCATGGGAATACTGGGAGGAAGAATGAATCGGTGGTTAATCAAGCAGACTGTCTATCTTACACTGTCTGTAGAGTACAAACTCACTGTGCTTCTGTTTTCTAGTCTGTGTAATGGGACTAATAGAAGCTACCTCAAGAGACTCTTGTGAGGGATAAGTAAGGGCATTAGAAAAATGCTTGGCATATAATACATACTCAATAAATATATTATCTCAAGCAGATAAGCTATTTTTCAGCAAATATTTATCAAATGCTTAATATGTACCAGAGAATCGGGTCAGGAGGTTTAGATTGGAGATAGGAGAAGTAGACGACTTGATGTTGCCTATTTGCAGTACATCAGCAAGGACTTGATTTAAAGGCGTATGAGGAAAAAGAGAAAGCAAAGGTGATTTATAGATGTTGGCCTGATAGTGGTACCATTCGTGAGAAGGAGGGTATTTGGGGAAGAATAGGTTGCAGAGTCAAAATCAAGTTTGTTTTTTTGGTTTTGTTTTATGTCAGATTAGGAATGTTAATTAGTCAAAGTGATGATGCCGGATAAGTAAATTAGGGCTCAAAGTAGAGACCAGGTTTGGAGAAATGGTTTTCTAGGGAACAAACAATGAAAAGTTGGGCATTTAAAAAACTATGCCATTTAGATGTCAGGTACACAGAAATTTTCATTGGCCCTTCAGCACATTTTGTACTAGCCTACTGCCATGTGCTCTATTCTCCTCTCTCTTACCTCTTTCTCTTCCATTTTTTCCTCCTTCTTTGTAACAACAATAAATCCTTTGTTTTTTGCCACCAGAGCAATAAGCCAACTAGTTAGTTTCTATCTCAATGTATTTTTCTAAACCAAGCCAGTGCTCTCTTCAAGAGGAATTCTGGTACCAGTTTGTAATCTTTGCTTCCTCCGCAACATGATTCAATAAGCTATGTCTTGCTCCTGTCATTAGAGTATAAACTTTTTGTGAGAAAGCAGATGGGCCTATACTCATAGACCTGATTTTGATTAATAAAGTTCATCCAAAAGTCTAAATGCTGAAATTTCTTTTAAGTGCCCTATTGTTCTCTGTAGGTCACTGGAGTGACTTCTTTTTTAGTTCCTTAAATTTCTAGGTCACCACTTTGCTGACACAAATCATGATATTGATCATTCTAAAACTCTCTGAGCATACACTCAAGTAAATATGGCATATTAAATCCAACAAAAATGTATAGATTCATATATAGATGTTCATTACTTATTAAAATAACATGTATTCTCAGAGAAAATTATAGAATGCAAACTTAGGAAATTAGATAAACACATTTCAAAATGCCTTTTAATTCAACTCTGAAAAGAAATGAGCTATCAAGCCATGAAAAGACATCAAGAAACCTGAAATGCATATTACTAAGTGAAAGAGGCCAACCTGAAAATACTACATACTGTATGAGTCCAACTCTATGACACTCTGAAAAGGCAAAACTATGGAGACAGTAGTTGCCAGTGGTGGGGAGAGGAGGGGAGAGATGGGTAGGCAGAACACAGGGGATTTTTAGGGTAGTGAAAATACTCTGTATGACGATATAATAATGGATAAATGTCATTATTAAGTGTGTCCAAACCCATAGAATGTAGAACTCCAAGAGTGAACCCTAAGGTAAGCTGTGGACTTTGGGTGATTATGATGTGTCAGCATAGGTTCATCCCGGGTAAAAAGTAACACCATTCTGTCGAGTAATGTTGCTAATGAGGGAGGCTATGAATGTGTGGAGGCAGAAGGTCTACGAGAAATTTCTGTACCTTCCTCTCAATTTTGTTGCCAACTTAAAACTGCTCTTTAAAAAAGTATTTTAATAAATGCCTTTTAGAGTAAATTATTCATTTAACCACTCTTTCCAGTAGAATTGCACTGGGAAATACAAT